>NC_056733.1:342469609-342559609 GCF_019279795.1 Protopterus annectens | reverse complement strand
ATTGCTACAACAGGAAGTGCTGCAAACCTGTCCTGAGACTTTTGTAACAGGTCTAGTTCTATTGGAGCAGAATCAGATACAAGAAATTTACTGCCAGTTTCTTCACCCTCAGGAGCCTGCATTACCAGTGCAAGCCTACTACTGCATGAAATTGCTGAGTGAAATAATGAATGCCTGGCTGTACCTTTGCCAGGCAGAAGCAGTGTGATATATTTAAGAAAAGGAAGAGCACTCTGTTTATTGCCTGGATTTGACTTATTTGACCTGACCAGCACTGCAAAAGAAATATGTTTTCCAGCTCTCTGGTCAGTCTTCACTTCAGAGCTCCAAATCTTGGAGGTTGCCAGTTGAGAAGTCTGCATAATGGGGATCATAAAAACTTCATCATAGTCTGACATGTTCTCCAAAATACATCTGTATCAAAACAGCACTATTCGCTATCACTTCTGGTAAAAACTCCACAAAAGAACAAGTAAATTCTTCAGTACTACCTGGTATAATTATAGATGACCAGCTGAAATTTTGCCACCATTTATCACGTGGTCAAACAAAAAAAAAAAAAAAACTCTTCAAAAACTAGGTACTTTATACAGAGTAAAAACCTACCACACTGACATATTCAGATATAGTAGTGTTTTTGGTTTATTTATGTTATTTGTATAAAATATATTAATTGGTTAATTGAATAGTAATTTTTTGTCACTGAAGGGTATTTAAGTGTTGGGATTATGGGTGTTTCTGATAAAGGCCATTTTCATGGCCGAAAATGCTTAAGCCTGTATTTGTGTCAATAAAAGGATGTTTTCTTTGGAATTCACCACTTGGCAGCTTTTGGAATTTATTGCAACACATTGCAAGTGCTTTTTTGTATATTCAGCTGTGAATCTTCACTTGTGCAGAGGTATATTTTCAGTTTGTTTTTCATTTCACAATATAATACCACACTAAAATTACTATGTTGTAATCCGTGGTGGTGCAGCGGTAGCATTGTTGCCTCACAGCAAGAGGTTCTCCCGTTCGATTCTCGGCTCGAGTGCAGGGAGTGCCTTCTGTGTGGAGTCTGCATGTCCTCCCCGTGGTTGGGTGGGTGTTCGAAAGACATGCGTAAATGGGCGTGCCTTCATTGAAGGTTGAACGTCGAGCTGGCACCTCGGCGTTCGTCAAAATCAATCATTAGCAGACCGGAGTTCCGCTGTGGCGACCCCTAACTGGGAAAAGCCGAAAGACAATAACAACAATAACTAAAATTACTATGTTGTGATCATTGTGTATACAACATGGCTATAGGAACTACAAGCAACCTATTTTAGGACAAAATGAAAAACAAGGAAGCAGGTATTTTTAATAAGAACCTCATCTTCTCTTACTGATAAAAAAATTCAGGACAGCTAATGAATGCTATTGTTTTAATGATGTTCTGTCTAGCTTAAACAAAAGTTTGTGTTTCTTTTACTGTGAATACAGACTAGTGGTCATATTTTGGTAAATGTCAATGATTTTTTTTCTTTGTTTTTCTCACAAATATAGTACAATATTGAGCATTGTATTAAATAAGCACATTGTGTGGTTCATAATTGTCACATACTTGCCATGATGAACAAACATCCTGCAGTTGATGGCAGCATAAAGAAAAATCAAGGAAAAGAGGTTATATTAAAGCATTAATGTATCATATCTTAATATTATTTCATCCATTTAAACTTGTTTCTTCCTTTTACCTGATTTTCTCAACAAAATAAATAATCTCAAAATGCAAGGGTATAGTCAGAAAGGGTCATGTTTCTCAACCTTATAACCAAGGTTTAAAAGAAATCTCACAGTACAGAATTAATTTTAAAATATTTTGTTGCAGTATAATTTCATCAAAAAGTATCACCACATAATGTCTCTCATAGTAAATTAATACATTTATCATAAATGTGCTTTTTACTTTTTCTGGAAGATTATGAAACTGGATTATTGGCGTTTTCTATTATTTAAATAATCTGTGATTTTGTACATCCTTAGCTTGGTGTAGTTTGATGGTACCACCATTTTTTCTTATTAAGAAAAAGGAAAATACACATTAAGCTAATCAAATTAATTTGTAAAAGAGCATGGATACAGTATGGGGCCTGTAGAATAAAACATTATAGGAGGCATAATTTCTTAGTCTTATGTGTGCTTCATTATCTATGGATGATCTGCAAAAGACTTGGTATGTGGGGGGCTAGGAAGATAATCAATGATCCCACTCACCCTGCCCATGGCAAGTACTTCCACCTTTCCTCAGGCAGGCAGTATCACAGCTTACACTGTAAAACATCTAGACCGAACAGCAGCTTCTTCCCCCATCCATAAGGCTGCTGAACTTGATTGCCAGGCATAACAGTGAATAATTAGATCAGTATGCCACTTGCTATGAAATCATCTATAATAATCACTCTGGCAAATTACTCAGTAACTGGTACAGATGGCCTGATTTCTTATGCTATTACCTCCTGAATGTGCAATAATCAGGAGTGAGTCAGCACTCCATACATGTGCAATATGAGCATCAGAATATATCATACTACGACTGATGAAGTGCAATATTCTAAGCAATCACAATGTGAAGTCATAATCTTGAGATACCTAGTATATACTAGTATAATATTGTCTAATGTCTTCCTGTCCAATTGTGATAATCTATTGTGTTGTTAATATTTTAATTATTACTGTATGTGCATTAGTCTTACCATCATTCAAACTATGTGTTCATTGTTATGTCTTGCATGGGGACCAAAGCAATATAATTTCATTCAAGTTTGCACTGCTGTGTATATCTGATAGACAAAGTTTACTTTGACTTGATTTGGAATGTAGTTTTATTTCATTACAATTTCTTTCCATTATTAAATGCCTCTGCATTAAGATTTACTTGATAAACAGTCTTTTCCCCATAAACATTTAAGCAAAATACAAAGTGTATGTAGAACTAAAAATCAGTGCAAGACCTTTACTAATGATTTTAGTAATGAAAGGCATCAGGCTGTCATAGTTTTATGTCTCTAAACTGAGTTTTCAGTGACATGTACACTGCATAAACAGGAGGGGTGCAGTTCAGGTAGATGTGAAATCAAATGGCATTTGAATCTAATGTCTAATGTGCCAGTCCTTAGCTAACCAGTAAAAGTTAACAAAGCATATTCATGGCAGAATAGCATGTCCTGAAAAACAAAAGGCATAAACAGTTTTAATTAAATGATTTTCACAGAAGCGATGTTCTCATACAGCTGTTGTAATTAAAATCACATACATACATACACAGCCATAATGAACTCCATTTTAGAGAAAAAAAAAGTGCTAGTGACAGACCTGGAAACTGTAATACCGCACTGACATCAATACATATTGAGTATTAGAACTTTAGAAGGTATGGCAAATAAATATTGCTGCCTTGTGCTAAAACCAACACCAGTCATATCCAAATAAGTTTCACAAATTAACAGCTAAAGACCAGACTTCTGAGCACTGGCTTCCCAAGATATAATCCACAATACTCTCTGCACACTGTCTTTTGGTATTATTTTTGCAAACAGTCATTATGAAATGGTTAAAACTAATTTGTATTTATATATTTTTTTCCATGAAGGATTAATAATACCTTTTTAGTTTGATTATCCCTCACTACCATTGTGGTAAAATACTGCCACCAGCCAAACTAATCTGGCATATCAAGGTCACAGTTGCTACACACTGTTAAAATGAACCAGCTGTACTATTAAACTATGGCAAATATATGTAAGTAGTCTGTATCTCTCTCTCTCTCTCTCAAAATGTAGTTAACAGACACATATAATTTTGTGTAGTTGCACTTGTATACATCAACGAGGAGCAATCCACAAGCTTCTCAGATTTAATAATGAAACTGTTTACTTAAACAATCCAGTAGTCCACTTTAAAAATTCAATATGCAAATATACTCATGCACAGATACATGAAAAATAAAGTCTGAATAGAGATATAACACAAGAAAACACTAAAAGCAAGCAGAGGCCCTTACTAGCATTAACTGTAGAGAACTGAAACCTCTCTACCTCTGACTTTTAAGTCCATTTTGGAGCTCAATAACACAGCCATGTAAAGTCCATGTAAATATTTTCTTCAATACTCACAGGCTTGATAAACTCCACTAAATATTCCAAGAGGACAGCACAGATTAAATGGACTAACTGTTCAGATTATTTTGAAAGACAGAAATAATTTACTTGAAAATAAATTACAGAGGGATGTCCTGCAAAGTGTCAGCACTGGGAGATATTCAATTATTTCATTTTTTTAAAACAAATCCATCCTTTCTGCATTAGTAAAATCATCCTGACCCCTTACCTTCTGGTGGGTCAAAGTTTCAAATCATAACAACTCCCCCTGAAGCACAGTTCTCATAAAATCAAAAAGTTGTAATCCCAAATAATGTAAAAGTTTTTGACAGGAAGTAGCAGTCTATGCGTTTGTACATGCGAGAAAGAGAAATATGTTTATTTTGCAAAGTTCTGCTGTACTTCTGCAGAGAAAAAATGCTTTTTTTCTCCAACCTTTCATATTTCATATCTTTTTTGCTGAATCTGTACTGAAGAAAAAAAAATGAGATTTTATACAGATAATGGCATAATGGTTAAGGTGTTTACCTCCCAGACACAGGATATATGGTTTGATTCTCACTTTTGAGGGAAATCGGCTCTAGGCTTAAAATGGTCCACAAGGGCAGCTAGCCTAGTACTTACCTATGAAACTATGGACATCTTTATTCAAAAGAACAAATGCAGGTCTTATACAGTTTTTTACAGTGGAGACAAATTATTCTTAATATGAGACCATGTCAATTTCATTACTATTCAAAGGGGTGAGTCAGATACCTTTATTTATTTGCATTCAACCTTCAGGTTTGGTAGGCTGAGTCACAAGGGTCTATATCCTTTCATGGTTTAGTTGCATACAACCAAATTGTACAAATGCAGATATATTACTCAGTTATATTACATCAACTAAACTTAGGAAAAAAAGCTGCAATATAAGTCCATTTCAGGTAAAAAAAACATTCATGAAGCAATCCAAATAAAAGAGAACTGCATTTTTGGATAACACAGCTATGCATTATATACATACACAGATATAGATAGATAGACAGCTAAGTAGATATTATACAGATATACAAATTCTATATATAATACACATGAAAAGAGCAGTGAATATTCAGTGACTTGTGTTGCGAGTACCATAACAGCCTTCAAGGGTTCTGACAGAGTAGGCAAACAAGTAGGCGGTTGATGAGACAAGATAATTAGGAAAATAACATGCAGGTGTTTTGCATAAATATGCAATAGTTTAACATTTTTCTAATTAAGAAAATTTGATTTTTCAGCTATATAAGTAGGATAGGAATTCCATAATCCAAATGCAGTCACAGAATAAGCGTTTACTGACCTTGCAATGTGATGTGATAGGACAGTAAGGGCTGATTTCAACTACATGGAAAGTCTAAGCAATAGAATGTGTGGCACATCTAAAGATGAGTAAAGAGAGGGTATAGGTCATTTGCTGATGCACTGAAAACATATTATTCTTTCAAGTGTAATAAAATAATGCTCCTGTTTTAGTGCTGAACATATGTAAGTCTGCAGATTTTGCTTAAAGAAATCCAAAGTCTTTAATTTTACTGGAAAATGGAGTACCTGTTTTTGGAAGACAGTGCACTAGTGTTTGAGTTAAGAAGTTTGTATTAGTAAACATTTTAAATCAATGGTGATTTGATTTTATAGTGCACAAAATTTGTTTAATAGCATTATAAATTTAAATATAGTGTGGTTAGTATGTAAACTAAAGGACAGTATGTGGTCTACCCAGGTTTATATTTGTAATGTGCAATTTGTTGCATATGGGCGCCATCTTAACTGGAATGGATATATGTCAATTTATGAATACTAGCTTCCTCTGAATACAAGTAAGAGACTTTAGTTTGTAATAAGTATAACTGACAGCAGCCATGTTAAGAATATTAATGTTATATTTGAAGTTTTTCAGTACCTCAGTATAATTTATTTTCTATCCACAGAGCTATAATAATCTTCTTAAAAGGGAAATTTTGCTGAATTTATATAGCTGTGAATATAAAGTGAGGACAGAGGTGGCCCAAATCATAATCATTATGGCACACTGTAAAAAGTGGAAGAATTGAAGTATGGTATGGAAAGATTACATAAAAAACATTTGGCAACACCCCACATTCATGGATAAAAGAATGCCTATAGATTTATAAGATACACCATACATTGATCAGTTACACTACAGTGACGATGAAATAGTGGCAAACCACTTTGCAGCTAAGCCAAGATAAAGGACAAATTATTATCCCAGGGATAAAAGTTCAGCAGGGGATACTCCAGGGTCATTGTTTGTCACTGCTGCTCTTTTGTCTTGCCCTTAACTTATAAAGTCTAGTAATGTAATATCTACTTAACAGATTAGATCATGGTTACAATTTGGCTCCCAAATAACAACAAAGTGTAAAGACTTGTCTTCTTTTGTGGACAATTTAATTAGTATAGTTGATCAGATGAGAAGCTCAAAGCACAACTGTAAGTGGTTAAAACGTTCTCAGATGATATAAGAATGCCATTTGGTCATGATAAATAAGCAAAAGCAACATTTAAAGTAAAAAAGCTGCTAATATCACTCCAGGACAGGGGTGTGATATAAAGGAACTTGAGCAAGAGAGAGTATATAAATATTTGAGAAATGATGAAGGATTGACAATAAAACATGCAAAAAAAAAATCAGTAAGAAATATTTTAGAAGACTAGAATTAATGCTCAAAACAGACCTGACATCTAAGAATAAAGTTCAAGCTATAAAGTAATTTGCTCTTCCTGTTCTAACTTACAGTTTCAGGATGACTGATTTACCCTAAAAGGTATTGGATCAGTTAGACAGGAAAACAAGAAACATGCTTCACTTTTATTAAATGATATATAAAAATCAGTGTATACCAAAATTATATATTCTTCATTCCAAAGGACGTATGGGCTGCCTCAGAACTGGTTACATGCATAGATATGCAATTGTAGGACTGTATACATATCTGCTGACCTTACCATATTCAAACATAGTGAAAGTTTTAATACATGAAGAGAACATATCTAAGATGACGTTCCTGCTTAGTTTAGCAGAAGCATATCTGTGTCAAGCAGGAATGGAAACCAAAGCAGAAGTAGACAAAAATCAGTCATCAACTGAATGGGCCAAAAAGCAAAATAAAGAATATAAGGAGAATGATCAGATAAGAAGGCAAGAAATGTGGAAAAGACATAAATATAGTTGCAAGTTCAAAAAATTCCTGAAACAACCTCATATCAATCAGGATCTGATGCAGGAATGGTTGCAGACAGGTTAATTTAAACCAAAAGATGAAAGGTTAATACTAGCTGCCCAGAAGAGTGGGCTTCCTACACACAATGGTTTACAAAGTCCATTGAACATGTGGGAGAAACAGATAAATGCAGGTTCTGTAAAATATATCTGGAAACAGTCACACATCTTGTTGCTGGGTGTTATACACTATTGGTAGATGGTCTGTTTAGTTTGTTTGTGTCTTTCAGCTTTTCCCGGTTAGGGGTCGCCACAGTCAAACTCCGGTCCGCTAATGATTGGCAGTAGATTTTTACGTGCTGAGTTGCCGGCCCTGACGCACAACCTTCAATGAAGGTACGCCCATTCACGCATGTCTCCACACAGAAGACGCTCTAGCTGAGAATCGAACAGGACAACGTCTTACCGTGAGGCGACAACGCTACCGCAGCACCACCACTGGTCTGTTTAGTGAACGGCATAATAATAGGACACGACTGTTGCATTAGGGATTGTGCAAACATTATAATACTGAAGCAGCTGAGAAGCACTGGTAACATGAGCCACAAAGCATTATAGATAATGATGACGTTTATATCACATGTGATCACCAGTTACCAACAGTTTAAATAACAGATGTGAGAAAACCAGATATAGTTATCCATGAAAAGAAGACAAAAGTAGCATTACTCATTGAAATTGCTACACCCAGTGATTCCAGTATCTTACATACAGAGAGATACCAAGCCGTCAAATACCAGGGTTTGCAGACAGAAACAAGGGCAATGTGGAAGCAGTTCCAATAATAACAGGAGCAATGGGTCTCATAAAAACATAATTTACAGTGTTATTTAGATATGCTACTGATACATGCAGCTCAGTATGAACCGCAAAAGCAGTCAGTTCTGGGCACATTGTGGCTGCTGTGAAGAACACTTTTGGCTAACATCAAAGACTGAAAAAATATTAATTTCAAGAACTTTGATCATACCTTGACTTAGGAACAGGGTGCATTCCTGTCATGGTAATAGAAAAAGTTTATACCATGCCAGGGTGCAGCATTACGGTGCTCAGGTTTTAGTTAAAAAAAAAAAAATATATATATATATATATTTACTTTTTAACTGTAGCACGCAACTGCTACAGTTTAGACCAAACATGGAGTACCACAGCACTCATATTTGACCAGAAACACAGTGTCAGCTTTTAAAGGCCAGTACTGCATTAAAGAGAGATCGGGATTGGCTGATCACCCCCCAACACTTTGCAACTGGGGCAGTAGTTCCTCTCTCCCACCCTAGCTATGCTATTTGTACTAGGCAGACCATTACAAGCCAAAATCCAATATTCAAAAGTTGTCACCAGCATCAGGAAGGGGAAAACAAGATAGACCATGGAAAACCTTGTGGCTGCCTTCCAGTTATTTAGATTTACCTTGCTTGACATGTTGTGGACATTTGTTATAGAGGCAGGGGATATTTTAGGATATGACTCCATCATGCCAACATGTGTTATCTCTCAGAATTCCTGTTATGAGGTCAAAAGAGATTGGATCTTTCATGGTTTCAAAGGCTGCTCACAGAAGAGTCTATAAGTGACTGAGTACAGAGACAGGGTTGTTAGTCTGTCCTGGTAACTAAGATTTGTGAAACTACTGATCTTTGTAGTTATGAATCTCTGAGGTCACCCCAGCATACCTCTCAACCTCCTAGTATAAGAAATTTGGAGTTGCTAGATTAACAGGTTTTACATTAGCATGCATTTCCTGAAATTTATGAAGTCTGAACTTCAAATGTTTTTCATTATTTAGTGATATCAACCCCCAATGGTGTCTCAGAAAACCACACACATTTTATGAGGCAAACATCTGGACATTCTGC
Organism: Protopterus annectens; assembly: GCF_019279795.1. Taxonomy (NCBI): domain Eukaryota; kingdom Metazoa; phylum Chordata; order Ceratodontiformes; family Protopteridae; genus Protopterus; species Protopterus annectens. Next base: position 342,550,364 of record NC_056733.1, on the reverse strand, counting down.
CACCCCAGATCATCTAGAAACCTGTTACTTAATTTAGTCACTTCCTCCAAATTTATTGCAGTGGAGCTTTAACCTGTTAGGCTGTGTTTAAATGCATGATGGTAATTTAAACAGTAAGGCAAAGTTTGAAAACACAAAAAAGAAATTATCTGTATAATTTGGGGCCAGAATGAGGAGAGAAAAGGAGAGAGGCATGGGGGTTACAGGGTGCTACTATGTATAGGGCGTCTCCATGATATCCTATGCTTAACTCCACTGTCACTTAAAGCAAGCCTTGTTGATTGCAGTTTGATGTCTGAAGAGTATATATTCAGTAAAGTGGCTATAATAAGTGGATATGTACTGTTGCAGTCTGTAGATGACAGTGAATGATCCCATATGTTGTTTGATCATACGTAATGGTCAGTGACCTACTATAATACAGCCACACCCATTCAGTGGCTTCCTGCACCCCCCCCCCCATTTTGAAGTCACTAGCTGTCATTGGTCCCAAGCAAATCTAAAACTATCATTTACTGAAAATTCAATATTCATTGTTTGGGATACCACGACAAATGTAAAAGATAACTGATGAATATGTGTATTTGTTGTAGATCAATAATAAAAAAATAACGTAAAGCCTAATTTTGACAATTGTGTGTATCCATTTTTTGTTTGAGGGTTGGTCTGCTTCTGTACAAGGGAGCTTTTTACATGAGGCACCTGAAGTACTTATTTAAAATGTAGAGGGGGTGCTCATGGGCTTCTGTGCAATTTGAGAGAGAGACTCTATTTAGAACCTATGGTCTAGATATTCTTATCATCAAAGCTTTGCATGTATAGGAACACATAATTTATAAGGTTGTAGTGAAACAAAGAAGCCTTAACATTCTTCAACAAAACTAGTAAAATATATACTTCTTTGGTTATTAGAATTACAAACATAACAGAAATGTTTGCTGAATACTAAGTAAGACAATACTATTTTACACACTATGATTTCACTCTGCAGTTGTATTCTACTGTTAAATAGCTCACTAAAAGATTTAATATCATAAAGCAGTCTATCTACATAAAACAACTGCATAATGTATGTGATCTGACAAAGATCCCTACTATTCTGAATCAAATCCCTGTACTTACTTCTGCTACTCTTCAGCTTACCCTACCATGACTCAAAGATATTTCTAAAATCCTTCCAACTCTGTCCCAACCACCTATCTATACTTCCTCTTTACATTCCCCACACATTGCACCAAACCTATGTAATATTGCCCCTCGGCTTTATTCCAAATATGGGCTGATTAACTGAACTTCAAATCAAACCAAATAAAATTAAGTGCAAAAATCCTGTCCAAAAAACAAGTATACATAATTCCCCAATATAATAAAATACTTCTAGAAGGAGATATGCACCCTAATCCTGGCCTCACCTATTACAATGAACACAAAGATAATTCTCTCCCACACAGTGTTGTACCCACCAAGAGCCAGTCCCTAGACCTGGTCATTTCATTTTTCCTGCAATAAATGTTAGAAGGTGTGACAATAGGAAGTACTGCCAGCCATCCCAGGAGAAATAGGAAAGTGGATTGGTAAAATATGTCACCACAGCTAGCTGGATTTTTGTAAATAATTACATGCCATTTGTATATCAAACTGATTTGTACAGATGCTTGTGCTGAAAATGTATTTTAAGGTTTGCTTGTGTTAAAATGTATCAACAGTGTGCCCTACTGGAAGGAAAAGAGATATGTATGCATTATTGTAACTGTTTAAATGTATATATTGTAACAGCATACACTGGAAGTGAAGAGGTTAATCTTAATTCACCTGACTTTGCAAAATAATCTTGAAATTAAATTACTTTATGGGTTAAGCCATAAAGATGTTATCCACAGTCTTGAGTGGAGACAGAGACACAATGTCTGTGCTGGAGAATAGTGGTAGCTCCTGTAGGAAGAGTGAAATGGTTTTATGGTTTGACTTCCAACAGCTACACCACATCTGAGCAAAGCTCTATCTGTGTGTATGGTAACACATAGGTGCTAAAACCATGATAGCTTCTAGTGATGGGGGATATTGTGGGAAACAGAGTTAGATGACCAGGTATGTGTATAATGTCATTTGGTACAGATGACCAGATGTGCGTGATGTTATTCTGTACAGAAATAATGTTTTAATATTAGAGGAGACTGAAGTCTCAGCAGCATTCTGTATTCTGTCTTGAATATAACAACAGGGAACACTCACCCATTTACCTTGTTCTATTCAGTAAGTAAGAACAGTAATTATTTTAGTCAATTAGGAATAGATAATCAGACAAGCTAAATACTGTTTTTCTACAACTGTATGAAACTGTTCATCAGTGTTATTTTTAATATAACCTGTGACTGAAACTCTGTTTTTTTCTATGAAGAGATATTTAGTATTTTCTTGTTCTTTTATTATTTATTATTAAATATAATTAAACTTTTCTTTCTGGCTGGTCCTTTTTTAGAAAATATTTAAGCTTTGAGAGTATTTCCATATATTTATTTTGTGATAACTCTGGTCACTCCTGAAAGCCTTGCTGTTTGGTCAGCATTACCATTTGTATTAATATTAATTTCACTCAGTATAATTGTGTACCCTTGTAAGAACCTTAAAGTAGATGGAAGGGGTTCTGGTGGCAGTGGTAACTACCTTATAGTCTGGGCAGAAAGGAGCACAGTGTGCCAGGCTTTCCCAGGTGTGTGTGTGTATGTGTGTGTGTGTGTGTGTGTGTGTGTGTGTGTGTGTGTGTGTGTGTGTGTGTGTGTGTGTGTGTGTGTAAATCAAATCTTAAAGAGTATGTGTGTCAGACTCAACTCTGAGCTGTGTCAGTGGGGAGTCTTACTGGAGGTCTGGACAGGTATAGAGAGGAACTAGCCCCCGGACTGAGCATGTTCCCTGGGTACTCTAAAGAAAATGTGTGCTTGATGTGGAGAGGTCTGCATCTGGAAATACTGAGTGTATCTACTTGTATTCCAAGTGAACGTCCCTCTCCAGTGTCAGTGGTGAGGATTCAGGCTCCTTGATTTCTGACCCAGTGTGGGGATGTTTCAGAAGCATAAGAAATAAAACTGCTGAACTACATGCATGGATAAACCAGCATATGCCTGATGTTCTCCCTGTAAGTGAAATGGCTTAAACCCAGCATAAATGGCTCCAAAGATATACCTCCTGGCTATAATGTCATCCATAATGACAGTATACAGAGCAAAGGTGATGGTGTTGCTTTAATATTTCTCAATACCTACCACATTTCCCTTTACAACAAACCAACACCAAAAGTCAGTTCAGGAGAGCTTCTTATTGCTTTCCTCAAAGTAAAACAATTATAAACAAATATGTATTGCTGTCCTCTATATCCCCCCTGGCAACAATACAGTTATACTGGAAGATATCCTACATTGGATATCCACAACATTTCCACTAGAAAAAATACTACTAGGTGAAGTGAATGCCAGTTAGTTGGACATAAGCTCTATGGTGTCACACAACTAGTTAATAGCCTCACACATTACAGCAAGACATCAAATTCCCTATTAGACTGGATCCTAGCAAATACTACACCACAGGTACAATGTCAGAATCTCTCAGTGATCATCTTCCAATCTATACAAACACACATCTTCACATCCAGTTAAACAGCATATTTATAAAGCAACACGCAACCTTACCAAGTTTAACCCAGAAATGTTCATTACTACACCATCATCTATTAACTGGAACTTCCTAAAAATCTTCCCCTTAGATGATGCTGTAAATGAATTCAATACAACTTTTTCAAAATATCCTAAATAGTCTTGCAAATCCCAGAAGGAACAGACTGAAAACAATGAAATTTGGCTACCTAAAAAGAGTAGATGGCTAATGCAGGACAGAAAAAAAGCATGGAAAGAATGGAAAAAATATTAAACACATTTCAATATCTTGAAAACTTCAGAATGCTTCCCAGTCATACTAAAAATCAAATAAATGAAAACAAAAGAATATGCTATGATAACTTTCAGAATAATAGTAAACACAACCCAAAAAATTTGGACATATATTAAAGAAATCTTACATTGCAGCCAAACATTCAACCCAAACCCATCTCCTAATAACTCATTAGTTGAAACTGCAGTACAGATCAACTCTTATTTTATAAACAGTATAGCATGTCTAACCAAGGATTCCTCAACATCTAATCTCAACCCTGCCCAACAGCCACATATCGACACATCCACTTTCACCTTCAAACCTGTGCCCACATCCTATATGAAACTACTCTTAAACAAACTTAAACCATGCTCTTCTTCAGCTGATGACCTTCCAAATGAGTACCAAAAAATATGAGCCAATAGCATTGCCTATCCTGTCTCAATACTTATAAATAGGTCAATCGAGGAATCCCACATTCCCTCTCTATGGAAAAAGTCACACATGATCCCGCTGAACAAAGACGGAAATTTTAGAGACATTAATAACTTTAGACCTATAGCAATCTTCTCTCTCCTTGCCAAAATACTTGAAAATGTATTCAAAAACAATTGCTAGACTATCTTCTGCAGGAAGAACTCCTGTCCCCTACACAACATGGCTTCCGTCCTTCCCATAGTACTAGCACTGCCCTTCTAACCTGTATAGATAATGTCAATAAAGTTACAGATACTAGTCTCTTCCCTATTTCTGGACTTTTCTAAATCCTTTGACACAGTTTGTCACAGCAAACTTCTACTTCAAATGTCATCACTAGGTCTCTCTCAGTCTACCCTTCTGTGGTTAAAAAGCTACCTATCCAATAGGTATCCATCAGTAAAATGGAACTCCATGCCCTCTCCTTACGTAACACTAACTCAACAGTGTACCACAAGGCAATATCCATGGTTCCCTCCTCTTTAACATTTTTACCAACATCCTCTATACTTCCACACAACATGCCACCCTAACACAATATGCAGATGATTCCACTCTCATCTGCACATCTGACAGCATGATAAACTTCCAAAAATTTACTCAAAAAGCTTTAACAACCACTGAGAAATGGCTTTATAACTCACAACTCATGTTCAACACAAAGATGACCAAACTACTACTTTTTTACCCCAAATCCTTCTCTAATGAAGAAACAAAATGTTAAGTCCTCTCTCTTAAAAATACAACTGAAGCCACTTCTCATAGAAAATTCTTATGGGTAACAGTGGATGATAATCCTACATTTGACCTGCATATACAAAATTGCATATAAAAATTCATCAAAAACTAGAGATGCTTTACAGAGCCAAAAACTTTCTCACCGATGCAACTAAAACTCCTCTAGTCACTTATCTCCTCCCCCACTCTTTTTTATCGCACTGTTATCCTTACTAACCCCCAGGCTTCACAAAAATTTAAACTTAAATAATGCTATAACAAAGTTGCTAAATTTGCAGCAAATACCCCTTTCAGAACCCACCACTGTATAGCACTAAAAAGCTTAAATAGGTTAGAACTGCCTCATCAACTAACATATACACAGCTTACCATCTATAAAATTATCCAGCATCCATCTGCCTGTCCAATACTAGAAACCATTCTATACAACTATGTTCCCAGTCAGTCGTTGCAATCCAGTAACCAAAAATTTCTGTCTGTCTACAAGTCTAGCAAATTTGCTGAGCATTTTCTGTAATTGTACAAGGTTGCTAAGGCCTGTAATTGCTTACCTGTATCCATCAGGTCAACACACTCCCTCCTATCTTTCAAAACCACTCTGAAATACTTCCTATGTAAAATCTGGCTCTATTGCTCAAAACCAGGATAAACTATATCCCTAAATGTGAACAAGTACCTCTTCATTCCTTATACCTCCTTACGCTCCCTTTTTCACTTACTTCCTTACTGCTATCAAATTCCTTTCCTTTTCTCACTAATATACCATAAGCCTGTTTTCCCCTCATTTCATATTGCAATGCCTGTTTGTATTTGACTAAATTACCTTTAATTTCTCTACAAACTATATAACATTTCTCTTAATAGTAAATTATTGTCATATAACTTGCATCGATTCTTATAGGTTCATAGGTAGGTAATAGGCTATCTGCCCAAGGGCATTTATAAGCCTAGCCAGAGTGTGTCGGCTTTTGCTGCCCCATTGATTAATTAACTGATCCTCTGTCAAGCAGAGCCAATGAAGTGATCCAGGGGTGTATTTTCTGTTACCCATCCACTCGTCAAGGTTTCTCTTGTAGAGTGTTAGTGAGGGGCTCTGCCTGATGTAATGTGGAATTTTGTTCCAAAGCATGGGGAGTCTCTGTGACAGGAATCTATCCCTCCAGCATGTTCTGTTTATTGTTGTGGCGAGGTTTAGTTCACTAAGTGTGTGGCTTGCAGTGACTTAGATTTCTTTAGGTGGAGCATGTCCATCAATTCTGAGTTGGACATGGCTTTGTAAGTCAGGAAGAGATCACCTCTGAGTAAGCGATATGCCACTGAGTACAGCCGGAGTTTTTTCAGTCGGGCTGCATAGGACATATGTTTGAGAATAGTAATCCTCTTGGTGAGGTACTTTTGTGGTCTTTCCAGCTGTTGGAAGTTGCTTGTGAGGTACATCCCAAATGGGGCACTGTACTCTATGATGGGTCTAATGAGTGACTAGTAGAAGGGCACTATAACCTCTTTATTTCTAGATGTGAACCCTTTAGTAATTATATGGGCCACATAGAAGGATTTCCTAACTACTTTGGCAACATGATTGTCAAAGGAGAGATTACTATCTACCTGGGTCGCAAGATCTCTTATTAACTCTTCTGTATTAAGGGGGCTGCCACCTATGTGGTAATTCGTGGGTGTTTTGTTTTTCCCAAACGGGTATTATTTTATATATAATACATTTAATTTACAAATAAACTGAATTCAAAGCTTCAGGGTCATTTAATTATTAAAAACGTAATGTAATAGTTATTTTAATAATAACTTTTTATTTTCAGATGGTTCATTCATTTTTTTGCATTAAATTGTTTGGTATTTATATTTAATTTCACACAAATTCAATGCATCAAATTCTTATTAGTTATTTTTTAAAATAATGTTTTTTAAAATAATGTTTTTTATACAAGTATTCTATGAACCAAATGTACTTAATATCTGTCTTTCTTAAGACAAGTAAACTGAGGGTAATGACATTAAGTTACTGTTTAATTGGATTATTGTTCTATTGTTTCATTATTTTATTGCATTAATTGGTTTATTATGATGGTTATAAAAGGAGAGCATTTGGTATGTAGCAGGATGTATGTTTTTGGTTCTGACGAAAATATTCGAAAAAGCAGTTTTTTGGAGTGCAGTGTTAGACTGGTGTGTTATTAAAGTTGTTTTATTCAACTTCGTTGTTTCAAGTCTTGGACCCTTATTTGGCTTCTCTAGAGCGGAACTTGGTTGCTTTCTAGTTGTGGTTTTTTTCGTTCTTCATCTCCTTTGTGGTTCATTATTAAAAACGTAAACATTTGACTGCAACTTAAATTTATTTATTTACTGACATTTGATTACCAGGAAAGTCCAATTGGGTAGAAGCCCATTTTTAGCGGAGGCCCTCAGAGAAAAACTCCAAATTACTGCAAAACATTTTAAGAACAATAATTACAATCTTCAAAAATAAAACAAAAACATCTGCAGTCTAAGTATTTATAACAAATTAGACATAATATAAAAACATTGGTTAAGCACAGCAATGGTTATTATTTTATATATTGATAGTTACCCGCGATGGTGGTGCTGCGGTAACGTTGTCACCTCACAGTAAGACGCTGTCCGGTTCGATTCTCAGCTAGAGCGTCTTCTGCGTGGAGACATGCGTGAATGGGCGTACCTTCGTTGAAGGCTGTGCGTCAGGCCTGGCAAGCCGGTACGTAAAAATCAACTGCCAATCATTAGCGGACCGGAGTTCCATTGTGGCGACCCCCTAACCGGGAAAAGCCGAAAGACACAAACAATTTTATATATTGATAGTTACTACATTTTTAAGTTCACACTACAAATTTGTTGATGGCAGTTGAACCAAGTGTGCATTTTATTATTCAACAGAGATGATTAAGCAAAATAAAACAAGAAACGTGATGCACAGAGAACCACAGGTGTCTTATAAAATTTAGAGCACACACAGTATACAACTATGACAGCATGGATACAATAAAAGAGCACATCACTTTCTATTCCATTCAAGAAAAGGAATGAAAACAACATAATACAAAATAAATAAAGATGAAGGGCAGACAGTGTGAGTCACAACAGAGAATAAAAAATATTAACAAAACCTCTACTGTAGTTAAATAAACAATGCCTGTTTGTGTGGTGAAATTGACAGCAGGCATCTTCAGGAAGGAAGAAATACAGCTGATGGGAAACCTCAGACTACCATATGCTGATAATGGATACTGAAAGGGGCCACAGCGAAACACAGATGATAATGTTTGATGCCTTAAATGAGCTGGCTTCAGATAATTAAGCAGTAACTGTCAACCTCTGGAATACATGAGGATCAATTTCCACTCGTGGGGATTCATAATTTGTCTACTCAACACATCTGCTAAGGGTTCTGTGCTCCTGGCAGAAACCTTACCTGAAAGATTTAGCTGTAAACTGAGAGCAGTCTCCCACAAAATCATTGTGTCTGCATAGAGATAAGTCGTTCCCCCTTGCTTGTTGATGTGCTACCTGGCAGTTAATGTTTGTTCTGTTTGGATCAGCACCCAGCAGCACTGGAAGAAGTAAGTCATTGAAGGCTATCAGTGATGCAAGTGGACTATGCTAACATCTCCTTCAAGTTGATGTGTAGATGTTCAGGAGTCTGGCTGGGCTTGCGTGTTTGTGTCCATTTCCTAGGTAGATGAGCTCCCAAACTTGTCTGAGGAGCATCTGTCGTTAAAATCTGACTGCGCCTCATAGCCGGGTCTGGAGAGGTCCCCTTTGTTTGGAATTTGACATTCCTGAATTGCCTGCCACAAAAATTCCTTGCGGATACGGAATTGTTATTTGGATGACGGTCTCCCGGAATCTTGGCGGTGCTGTGTCCACCATTCTTCGAGAGATGCCATTTGGCAGCAACTCACTCATCTGCTGAGTTTGGCATTGGGAGGTACTCAGAGATACGAGATGCCATGAACCTGAGGCTTGAAGGACTTGTGCTTGCGGTCAGCCACTGGACTGATGAGTCAACTGGTGGAGTAAAAGAAGGATTCTTTTTGTTTGTCCGGGGTCAAAAAGGATATCTGGGATGCTGTATTCAGTCTCACACCCAGAAAGCTTTGTGTCGCAGAGGGTGCTTTAGACTGGACTTTATTTGGATTTAAAGCTCTACCCCAGGCATCTTAACATATGGCATCACGTACTGTAAATGATGGAAGAGGTTGAGATCACTGGCCTTTGGGCGGTGATCAGGCAATCGTTCGAATAAGGATAAATCTGTATTCCTATAACTATGAAGAAAGCTGCCACTGGAGTCAGGGCAACCTTGATGAACACTACTGAAGCGCAGTAAATAAGGCAAAGACGTACGCAGGGCTGATAGTAATGAAGTCCCAGCCCAGCGCCCAGATACTTTCCTGCGGCTTTGGGCGCGATAGGAACATGAAGGTAAGCCTCTTTGAGATCCAGAGTCACCATCCAGTGATCTTTGTGGCAGCAGAGGTAGAAGCTGTTTGTAGCATTAACAGTACGAACTTGAATGTCTAGATATAATATTGAGGATGGATAAATCCAAAAATTGATCTATGCGTGTTTCATAACATTTGGTACTGAAACGGGCTAGAGAATGAAATGCTAGGCCCACTTCTGGCGGAAGAACCGTTTGTAATAGCCCCTATTTGAAATGGTAAAGAAGATTTGCCCGGCGCGGGCATACAGTTGGTCTTTGCTGTGAGGAGGCGATCCGGCACGCTCTACTAGAAAGGAGACTGAAGGTGTGGAAATAGAAACTTGCGACTTCTGGTGGCCTTCGGTATCCAATACCTATTTTATTGGGTAATCGGCATCCAATTACCGCCCGAAGGTGCTATGCTTCCTACGCAAAGGTGCCATGCCAGAGCAAAAGGAAGGATGCGGCGGCTTTGAAAAGAAGTGAGTCGTTAGACACCTGTTCGAGAAAGGACTGGCACCTGCTCGCACCCACGAAGGTTGTGCCGGGTGAACTCCCTGTTCTAAACCTGAAAGAACTCTGAGCTCTTAACTACCAATCTGAATCTACCCCTGGACTGAGAATACCAGAAGAAAGATGAATCCACTAGCTTAACTTGGGCCAATTCCTAGCTAAACTTCGGAGGCTGAACTTGCAAAAAAATCGCCATACCAGCCTGCATGAACTTATGCTGCACCTATATTCCTTCAAGGCGATTCCCACAGGCTGAACTGAAACAACACGTCGAAAGACTGCAAAGACATCCAAAATCAACGATAATACAACGTAGTGAGATGAGATTCTGATCCTTTAACGAAAGGCATACCCTGCGAAGAACCGAAACTGTGGCGACTACGCCTCGTCGAAGACCTGCCGACATCAAAACAACACGCTATTGATGAATGCTTACCCGCTGGTTCAGGGAAGCATGCACCAAATCTTGCAACATTTTACACTCAATGCCGCTAAACTGAAACATCCACCTTGAAGGGCTAATTGTGAGAAAAGAAGTTTTTGGTATTTCAGCAAACTGAAACTGGCAGATTTCGACTATCGCGCATAGCTAAAGGTGAAAAGATGGCTAAGCCGACTAACTTTCCCCATCCTATCTGAAACTCTAGAAAGCATAATACTAATCCCGAAGACGGTTTTTACAAAACAGAAGGCCTTGACACCCCTTCCAGATTACTGACTAATGGTTTCTGGGTCGCCATACAGAATCTTGTAAAGATATTTATGAGCCTCAGGCACATAATACCTATCCGGTTTAACAGAATTTGCAGGAGGCAGAGAATCAGGCATGAAACCTCTGCAAGCACATCTTCACAACATCCAGAACAGAGGGTATAGCCGAACCTATACCTGGGGTAACAGCAAGCACTCCTAAGCCTTTTCCTAGGAATCGAAAGTCCTGGCCATGCCACTTAAAATGTTTCCTCACTTAAGATGAAGTGTATACTGAAAAGAAAAATCCTCTGGAGAGAAGCAGAAGGAGTCTGGAGATCATCTGCATCGGAATCTCAGAATATGAGGAGAATACTCCTGCAAATTCTTCAGCTGAGAACTCTGAAATATTGAAAAAGCAGTTTTGGAGTGCAGTGTTAGACTGGTGTGTTATTAAAGTTGTTTTATTCAACTTCGTTGTTTCAAGTCTTGGACCCTTATTTGGCTTCTCTAGAGCGGAACTTGGTTGCTTTCTAGTTGTGGTTTTTTTCGTTCTTCATCTCCTTTGTGGTTAATTATTAAAAACGTAAACATTTGACTGCAACTTAAATTTATTTATTTACTGACATTTGATTACCAGGAAAGTCCGATTGGGTAGAAGCCCATTTTTAGCGGAGGCCCTCAGAGAAAAACTCCAAATTACTACAAAACATTTTAAGAACAATAATTACAATCTTCAAAAATAAAACAAAAACAAATGCAGTCTAAGTATTTATAACAAATTAGACATAATATAAAAACATTGGTTAAGCACAGCAATGGTTATTATTTTATATATTGATATTTACCCGCGATCGTGGTGCTGCGGTAGCGTTGTCGCCTCACAGTAAGACGCTGTCCAGTTCGATTCTCAGCTAAAGCATCTTCTGAGTGGAGACATGCGTGAATGGGCGTACCTTCATTGAAGGTTGTGCATCAGGCCTGGCAAGCCTGTATGTAAAAATCAACTGCCAATCATAGCGGACCGGAGTTCTGCTGTGGCGACCCCTAACCGGGAAAAGCCGAAAGACACAAACAATTTTATATATTGATAGTTACTACATTTTTAAGTTCACACTACAAAATTGTTGATGGCAGTTGAATCAAGTGTGCATTTTATTATTCAACAGAGATGATTAAGCAAAATAAAACAAGAAACGTGATGCACAGAGAACCACAGGTGTCTTATAAAATTTAGAGGCACACACAGTATACAACTATGACAGCATGGATACAATAAAAGAATACATCACTTTCTATTCCATTCAAGAAAAGGAATGAAAACAACATAATACAAAATAAATAAAGATGAAGGGCAGACAGTGTGAGTCACAACAGAGAATAAAAAATATTAACAAAACCTCTACTGTAGTTAAATAAACAATGCCTGTTTGTGCAGTGAAATTGACAGCAGGCATCTTCAGGAAGGAAGGAATACAGCTGATGGGAAACCTCAGACTACCATATGCTGATAATGGATACTGAAAGGGGCCACAGCGAAACACAGAGGATAATGTTTGATGCCTTAAAGGAGCTGGCTTCAGATAATTAAGCAATAACTGACAATGTGGTGTGGTATATTGAATGTTTACCCATGGTTGGTGAGGTTTAATCACGAGGGTGAAGCCCGAGTGATTAAATAAAGCCAACCGTGGGCAAATTTCAATATACCACAACCACGGAGTCGGTCATTGCTATTATACAATGAAATTACTTAAGAAAAAAAATACTTTTCCTAAATCATGTCTTTGTATAACAGCGCATTACTGATCTTCTGCAGCTGGTGGTATACTGCTTCCTTGTGTTGATGTACTGGGCATGCATATGGGACTTGCGTTCCCACGCATACCCAGTACATCAATGCTTTGGAAGGGAAGCAACTGAGAAAAAAAAAGTCTCCATTGCTCCGTTTTTGTTTTCTTTTTTTTTTCTTTCTTTTTTTAATTGAAAAAAAAATTTAGGGAAGTTTAGAAGTAGGAGAGAGACAGCATGGAAGAAATACAAGGGATATCAGATGTGTGTGTTAATTTTAAATAACATACCTGATTTCTTCTAGTATTTTGTCCAAGTTGCCTCTCTGGTATGTTCAGAGTCAGGGCTAAAGATTTTATTTTTATTTTTTAAGAAATAAAAATAAAATTTAAACCTTTTTCCGTTGGTATATTGTGGGATTTACAATGAGCACACTGGTTGGGCTGACCAATCAGCGTGCATGTTTTCGAATATTAATGGGGGGGTCATTGTATAATTAGCATTAATTACTGCTAGAGCTAAAAACATCTTGTACTGAGATTTTCCAGTGGCAAGTGAAAGACATCTGGAAGCTGACAGGCATCTGGAAACAGGTGATCACCAAGCAGTGTAGTTCACCCACCAGTTTAACTATAGAAATGCACCAAATACACTTAGGATTCCACACTTTACGAAGGCAGATTTTACAAAAAGAGTCATTGCTTTAGTTATGCTCCTGCAAAAAAAGGCATAGCAGTGGTACAGAAAAGCAATGAAGGTACATTAGAAATGGCTTCTCGCTGCTATTTCATGGTCTGTAATTACAATGCTCAGAATATCAGTGTGTGAAGTCTAAATCAAGGAGAATATATACCAAGTCCAAATTTGTTGTATCTTATAATATTATTCTTACTCCAAGGCTGTGAGGTCTCAGTTATAAGTCTCAGTTATAAGTAGTGAGGGTGGCAGAGTTGATAAAATCCACTCACATAAAAACGTTTTGATGTATATTACTCAAACCACTTTCATGCTTTTGTTTTTGTTTTGTTTTTCCTAGAGCATAGGAAGTGAGGTTTGAAATTCACAGTTTCTTATTTAAGTCATATTTTCAAAGTGTCAGGAATCACAAAGTTGTGTGTCTCACTATGTGGGCCAATAAAACTATCATCTCAAAAACAGCAAACCTTTGAGTGAGACAAACGTGTAAATGAAGGAAAAAAGAAAAATATGAAAGTGCTTCTCAAAAAATGGTAGTGAGATTAAAAGGTAAGGGGAATGAGATACATTTTGCAGCAAATTGAATAAAAGCATCTCATGGAGCTGTTAATTACTTCCATACTACATAAAATGCCATACTAAGCAGACTGAAGAAAGTACCTCATGATATTGGCAATCACTATCTCACCACATAAAAAGCCTTAGTATAATTTTCTCATAGACAAAGCAGAAAATGATTGCTTTAGATGACCCTCTTCAATTTTGTTTCAGCTTCAACCCTCTTTTCATGACATGAGAGGTAACATGTAGATAAGGAGAGCATATATGTGATGTACCCAGACATTTAAACAGATATAAAAGTACACAATGTATTATATTTTTGTATTTGTTATATAGATAAAGACTCAACTAGGTACTGAAAGTAAACAGCCTTAATTTCACACTGATATAAATCATGGGGATTCCATTCACTTGACTGAAAACTCACTTCACTGAAAATGAAATTACTAGGATCACTTCACTGAAAGTTCACTTCACTGCAAACTCACTTGACTGAAACTCATTTCACTGAAAGTTATATATGGCCTTTTCCCCACTGTAGTGTGATCCTGGAGTTAGTATACATATACATATATATATACATATATACATATATATATATATATATATATATATATATATATATATATATAGCAAGGGGGTGTGGGAGGTAAAGCCCCCCACATATATTAATTATATATTGTCTTTTGGAAACTGTTCTTTATTTGACTTGTAAGTATCACTCTGTATAGTGTACAATGTTTAAAATGTGGGGGGGCTGCACCCCCCCACACCCCCCTTACTATACTAACTCCAGGATCACACTAAAGTGGGGAAAAAAGGCCATATAACTTTCAGTGAAGTTTTCAGTGAAATGAGTTTTCAGTGAAGTGAACTTTCAGTGAAGTGATCCTAGTAATTTCATTTTCAGTGAAGTGAGTTTTCAATCAAGTCTATGGAATCCATATCATGGTCATATATTAGAAAAACAATAGAAATGCCTTCACTTCTCAAGAAGGGACTTATTTCAGCTATCCAGAATGTCTTGTTATTATATAGAATATCCTGGTCAATATCAAATATTCTGTGGGGCTGGCAATACAGAGACAATGCCCTTAAAGGATGAAATAAACTGTCAGTAAACAGTATTGATGTTTTATTTACAAAGATACAACTACTAATACAATGTTATATAAGCATGTTTTTGAAAACGTTGCATTCCCTTTTAGGAAAACAATTAATATTTAGGAAACAAGTAGAAAGAAGGAAGACAAAATGTTAAGAAGAAGGATTTAAGAAAAGCAGTCATCTATCAAAGGCCCAAACTGGGGAAAGGATAGTCAACTTATTCAGGAAGAGAGAGGGTGAAACCTTTTGCAGATATATGAGAGATTAAGAAAAATGAAGGGAAGAGTAATAAAGATGAACAAAAAAATGGGAGCAAAAAAAAAAAAAATAAGATGGTGAAAACGACAGAATGCATCACCTTGGTATTTACAGAAAAGAGAAGACTTGTGAAATCCAGACAATAGATATGATCAGGCACTTATCAGAAGAAATGGTATTGAAAGAACTCTAAAATCAAAAGGCACACAAGGCAGTAAAGTAATGAAATGAAATGAAATGAAATGAAATCTGTGAAAGCAACTTGTGTTTGTAAGGCAAACACCTTAACCATTAAGCCACTCACCTTGTGGAAACTCAATTCGCCAGTTCTGAGCTTGGAAAAATGTATGAACATAAAGTATTTTTGAGGGGGTTTCATAGGCTACAGGTCATTCATCCTTATGTACTATATAAACTGCCTCCAAGATTATACACAAAAGGTGCTCACTTTGAATGATCTGAGTCTCAATAAGATAAACTTGTGGTGAGACAAATAGTTCTCATGAGGCCAAACATGATTCACATTAGAATTCAAACTATGGGTGAGAGCAAGTGATAAAACAAACAAACAACTTTAATAAGTCATGACAAAAAGATAAAATGTCTGAATACCAGGTAAAGGTAGATGTGATTCTTGTTTACAAAGACAGGTAAATTTAAATCAGTCATAATAATCTCAGCAATTAAGAAACTCATGAAATCACTGTTGAAAGAAAAAAAAGTTTTAGAATATCTGAAATCTAGCAGGGAACACGACCCAAGTTTATGTGGATTTGTAACAGGAGAGCCATTTCAATCAGATCTAATAGAGTTATTACTTTACACATGGGAAGAGGGCATGTTATTTTTTTTTTACATTTCTCCTGTTATACTTTATAGATATTGTAGTATCCCAACCATTTTTAGCTTTCTGAGAGATTAGTTTTATAAGGAGACAAAACGTTTTATACATGTGAGTTTCTCTAATGAGTTACATCATTAGCTAATTATTAGAGTATATCAACTGTTATTATTAGTATAAGTAATCAATTAGTAGAAAAGAAGATTAAAAATAAGAAATGGGGTGTAAAATAACCTGAGTAATTCAAATATCCTTGTAACTCTTAGACATCAAAAGGATCTTTGGAATGAACATACCAACATACACATAGCTGTTAAAGACCTATCCAGTCTTTAAGTATCATTTCTTCTGCTTTATTTTTCAACTCATATGTCCTCTGACTAACACTTATTTATGTATTATGATTGAAGATGAGAAATACTTCTTTTCTCTAAAGCATTTTTTTTACTTTTAATTGCTGTCACAGTAGAAACAATTTGATATAAAATATATGAAACACAAAACTTTATATCCTCCTCATTTTTAACCAATCCTGAGATAAATGTTGAGGAGTAGGATTTGCTGTTAACCCTGCATCTAATATCTACAGCATATTCCAAAATGTGTAAAAAACATTGTTTCTCTATTATAAGACAGAGGAGGAAATCAGTTCTCATCTGCCAGAGTTCTTTGACTACATCATTAGAGTTTTTGATTAAAAGGGATCTATGGTTTGAAATTAAGCATTAAGAGGAAAAATGGCTCAAATCATTCAAAAACCAGAGCAGCATGGTGGGTAATTCAGTAAAATTCAGAAAAAAATAGAATCAAATGGAAAGAATAAAGTAGGGTCACCCCCTTTTACAAACGTCTTGGCAAATAAATTGGTTTCATCCTTAGTAAATATGCCATCAAGATATCCATTTGTCTCAGAGTCCTTTGTTTTGTGAACAACAATCTATAAGACAACTTATAACCATCAATGGATGAGTAACTGGTTGGTGACAAGCAGAATGAAATTTATATCATACTGCATAATTCATATGATTGTAAGTATAAGGCTTTTAACAGATGAGAACTTACAAACAAACAGCAAAGGTGAAAGCATAACAGATGTGCTTAGATTGCCTTAGACTTCAGCAAAGCACTTGATATGCCATCAAAAACCAGGTAATGATTACATTATGAAGGCTTGCAGTAAGTCCTAGAGTGGCAGTATATGCAAAACACTGACTAGACAAGAGAACAGAGAGTCATTGTAAATAAACTCCACCAAGATAACAGGCTGATGTAAACTGGGATGTTATAAGGGTCATTAAATGCAAAATATTACAAGGAAATGCTTGGTTCTACTGACAACAAAAAGATAACAGATTTTCTACACAATATATAGGAACGACGAGAAGAAATAACTCAAGATGAATGGTGTTAGTCTAAGTTGAATGTAAAAATACAAAGTAATGCAGTTAGAAAGCAAAACATTAGAAAAGAAGTACATTGCTGATGGGAAAGCAGTAGCAACAGCAAGTAAAGAAACAGGCCCATTGGTATTGTATCAAATAAGCTATATCACCATTAGAAAAAAAGTTATCTATTGCTTATTTGTTTGTTTGATCCAGTGTTAAGCAAATCTCATCAACTGATCCCCTTCCATTGAGCTGGTTCAAATCTTTTTCCCCAAGGTAGCTTGAACTTGGAGTAAGTTATATGGGTTAAAAAAATGCATGTAGTCAAATCCCTTATGTGTTGAGTTGGAAGGTTCAATCCTTACTACTTTTGGGAAAAAAAAATGGTAAAAAGAATAATAGGGCAGGTGTGAACAATTAGGATTCATTTAAAAGCAAGTAGAATTTCTGTATTGCAGCAGTATTATATGCACATAACTGATAAAATGATATCTTGGGAACAGCATACAGTGAGAGAGAACTTATTCTGCAGACAAAGACTACATAGATGTAAATCAGAGGCTTGGAACAAAAGTGGTGAACAGTTTTCATTAACAGCTATATAATAAGAGAACACAAGAGATGAATATGTACAACAGTCTTGAAAACGTCAACTAGTCAGAGAGTAATGCAGCAAGATTAACTACCACAAAGTTTATTGGTAGAGTCCAAGTGGCTGTTATCTTGCAAAAATTATGTTGAAGAATAAGAGAACAAACTTTAATGATAATATGGTGCATGAACTAGTGGGCATACAAAGAAGTATTATTTCACAGAAAGGATGGTAGACTGTTGATCAGTGTGGCAGAAGTCACAAAGCTTAAGAATACATGGGTTAGCATACTGCTATCCTTGAGATTTATGGATTTAAAGAGAGAGAGAGAGAGAGAGAAATAGGCCATTTCAGTGATGTGTAGGGATAAAACCTGACTATAGCCCAATGGACCCAGGTTCGATTAGTGGCTCAGGTGATTGATGGAAAGGTAGGGAGGAATGGGTGTCCCTGTCCCAGGTGGGAGGGTGTTCATCACTGACACTCCCTTAGGGGAGGGATGGTTCAAAGAGGGGAGTTGCCTTCAATCATAAAAACGATGTGAATGGGAGGTAGGGCAGGAAAGTAGGTAATACAAATAAAGACCCCCCCCCCAGGAAGGAAGGAAGCAGAGACAGCTGAGCACCCAGGATGCCCTTAGAATGTATGACTGGACCCAGCAATACCAGATTAAGTCTAGGTGAAGGAGACCCAAGTAAGTGAGTAAAGGAGAGAGAACAGAGTGGATATGTGGCACTGTGGTCTGGGCAAATAATATAAAGAATAATATAAAGTCCCAAGGGGGAACAAAAGCATTTAAAAATGTCTTATGAACAAAACTGGAAATAAGCAGACTATCTAGTTAAAGCAATCCTTACTTGCAATTAATACATATGTTTTTGATATGTTTTAGTATAAAAGCTGCAGATCTGTTCATGCTTTGCAAATGCAATAACATTTAATCTGTTTTGGGAAAAAGCAGTAAATATGTTCAACATCTGTTTTGTTAGCCCCCCATTTGCAGATAATCTGTGGACATTTCTTCAATACAGATGTGTAATTAACTAGCCACAAAAATCTCCATGTCTAAAACTGTTCTACTTACTCAACATCCCTTTTACGGATTGTTTTTCCAGTTGCCATAATCTCAGCCACTTTTGATACGATAGGGTCATAATTCATGCTTGCTACTGCAACAACTTCATCACCCCTTCAGTCAAAAAGAAAATGCAGAGTGTGAGAAAATAATTACCACATAAGTAATGCAGTCACAAGACTTCAGTTAGTCTTGATATTTTGACTCACAGAACAGCAGAGTAATCAGAACAGAGGAAAAAAATCAGACAAATTTGTTAGAAGTTTGCAGACTGTATTAGATTATTCAAAGAAAGAAAGAATCAAAACTTATTCCCACCACCATTACCATTTCATAATGTTTGTGCAGAACAATGATCATAGTTTATAGTTTAGCTGGTATTTCCTGATGCGTAAAGAAATAGATAAAACATATGTGCAGAGTGCATGCTGATACTTGTGTTTGCACATTGTTTCAAAAGCCAAAAGCATCATAGCTTCATGTAAATTAAACCCAAGAGCTCATTCCCATAGGAAGCTGTTTTGATTGCACTCTTGTAACTAAATAAGAAGCATAAACCACTGGTGTCAACACTAAGCAATATTAGTTTTGAAAGCCTATTTCCATTGTACATATTGGAAACATGGCTATCAAAGATAAGATATGCATGAGAAATCAACAGCAAAATAAGTGCTGTATGTGGCGTAAAAGATGCTTGGAGTAGTTTATAAGATAGAGTGGAATGGCAATAAATATAAGGGATATTGAGCTGTAAGACAAAATAATAGTTTGAAAAGTACAAGCTTTGCTTGCACTGCAATTTAACTTCCATTATTACTTTTAGTCTAATTTATCTGTGTCTGATCACCTTCTTTTCCAAATGGAGCTACAATATTCCTTATCACCTTTATTTAACAGTGTGGCTTCTAGGATCTGTCTTTTTCTTACTGTATTTTGGGATTTTGTTAGTGTCAATTTACATTTTGTCTTAATGACCTATTAATTAGGACCTTATCATTGTAGTCTACATCACTTACTTTAGAGTTAGTGCTAAGGTAGCTCTGAGGTTTTGACCCATCTTTTTAAATTTAACTATCTTGAAGACTAGGACTTTTAACACATGTACAGTTTCCTTCTTATGTTCAGTTTATTTAAAAAAACTCATACTGCTATATGATGGTTGGTACAAAGGTGGCTGCATATATCCATTTGTGATCCTTGTTCATTGTTTATGATAAAAATCTGATACAGTAGCTCTGTCATCAAATTTCAGTACCACTGATGGAGAATGCTTTCACATCTGTCATAAAAGGATGCCTGAGATGTACACCAGTAGGTATACTGAATTATTTGTACAAGTTAAGCTGGTTTCTGCAAAACCAGAGAAACCGTTGTTTATGCTTGCGATGTTCCCTCTCTGGGCCAGTAATCAAGAAACCTGAATCCTCACCACTGACACTGGAGAGGGACGTTCACTTGGAATACAAATGGATACACTCAGTATTTCCAGATGCAGAGCTCTCTGCATCAAGCACAATTTCCCTTAACAGCGCACAGGGAACACATTAAGCCCGAGGTCTGGGTTTTTCTATCTCTGCCTCTCCCCAGATCCCCAGTAAGGCTCCCCACTGCAACAGCTGTAGGGTTAGGTCCTCAGCTGAGGGTCCAAGCCAAGTCCTCCAGCACCCTCTCTGCGAAACCAGTGCTTCATGTCCCTGATCCAAGTAGCTGACACACATACTCTTTGAGATTTAATTTTCACACACACACACACACACCTGGGAAAGTGTGGTACAGACTACCCACTCTACCAACTTTGCCCAGACTGTAAGGTGGATTCACTGCCACCAGTCAGTTACTGTAAGGCTCTTAAAAGGATATCCAATTATACAGAGTGAAATTAATATTAACACATATTGTAATGTTGACCAAACAGACAGACTTTCAGGAGTGGCCACAGTTATCACCAAATAAATATATGCAAATACTCTCAAAGTTTAAATATTTTCTAGAAGGACTAGCCGGAAAAGTTTAAATATACTTAATAATAAATAATAAAAGAACATGAAAATACTAAATATCTATTTACAGTAAACACCAGAGTTTCATTCACAGGAAAAATTTAAAAAATAACACAGCTGGAAAAATTCACACAGTTACAGAAAAACAATACTTGACTATTCTCACTATATTTTTCTGCCTAATCTAAAGAGTTACTATTCCCCGGTTCACTTACTAGAGTAAGGCAAGATGAAGTAGGTGAGGGATCCTTCCATGTCAGGTTCCAAGAAACATACTGCCCAATCTGACTGACAGACTTCTCAATATAATATCTAAATATTATTTCTAGGATAGCTTACAGAATGGCATCACATATGGTCATCTCACTCTGTTTCCCACACTATCATCAACACTAGAAGCTGCCAGAATTTTAGCAGCTGTGTGTTACCATACATACAGATAGAGCTTTGCTCAGATCAGCTACAGCTCCTAGAAGTCATGAAACAGTTTCAAACCTCCACCTTTTCAGAGAAGCAACTAGTTCACCCCAATGACAATGCAGGAAGCTTCCTAGTATACATTTTTTGTCTCTGGCTGCATTCAAAACTGTGAGATACAATCTTTATGGCCTAATTTAATTTAAGCTATTTTCCAAAGTTAGCTTAGACTGAGCTTAACCTCTTCTCTTCCAGTATCCTCTGTTAAAACATATACATTTAAACAGTTACAACAATGCATGTACATTTCTTTTGTTTCCAGCAGGGCACACTGTTGATACATTTTTAACACAAGCAACTTTACCAATACATTTTCAACACAAGCATTTGTACAAATCAGTTTGATATTCAAATAACATAATTCTTTACTAATTTTCAGTAGATGTGCTGGTACATGTTACACATCCACTGAGCTACTCCTCCTAGCATAGCTGGCAGTACCTCCTATCATCACAATGCAATATAGGTGACTCATAAAATTGGGCTGCTGGGCAACAGTAGTCCCTCTGCCATTTTTTTCAAAGAATTTTTTTTTTTATTTTTTGCTCATATCTTGCTATAGTAAATATTCACAATACGTCTCACAGCATCTGTCAGTTTCTCAGACTAAATATTTGCACATGCATGATACTGTGACCACTGCTTAAAAAAATAAAAGAAAAAAAATAGGTTTGATGACTGCTGTGTTATTCTATCAATTAAAACAGCACAGCAAATACAACAGTTCTTCCACTGCCTTTCAAACTGTTGTGTTTGCTTCCCTTCCTACCACCATAGCTTTAGCAGTTACACTGTTGTTGTTATGGCTCCTGGTTCAGTTGTAAGGTGCAGAAAGTAAGGGAAAAAAAGAAGAGATTATTGGTTGGCTGGACTGCCATTAATACCCACCCCAGCTCCTCTTCTTACAATAATCATGCATTTAGTTATGAAGTTCATTTTATTCTACATAATTCTGTTTTGTGGAGTAATGCTTAGAGTACAGAATAACCAGATAGAAACTTTAGAAATTGCACTATTGTGATTTGGGTGCACATATTGCATTTCTGATACATATATAAAGTTATTAAAAAGCATTTAATTTTCATGAGGTCCACTTTTAAATGCCCTGCTTACTGTACACAGACAGGTTTGACAACCTGATTAATTTCTATAATGTGATGTCAGATGTCCTTCAGATGTCCTGGTGCAGTAACCAATCAGGTTGTCAGTTGTCTGTCATTCAACCAATTGCTCCTGATCCGGTCATTTTTTGGAGAGGTTCCTTACTCATGCTCCCCAAATAAAAGCTGGGTTGTCTCTATACCTCCTTCTTTATTCTTCATTTTCTTGGATTTTCTTGACTCCTGAGAGGTGTAGGAGCAGCTCAGTCATGATTTGTTAGGTAGGAAATGTTTCTTTGGACCTGGAGTGCTGCACTGGAACATCAGTGAGGAAGTGTGTGTCCTGTCCCATTTTGTTGCCTTTCAGTTTCTCCTTTCAGTACTGTAAATCTCTAAATGCTCATGAACTTGAAATATTGTCTTTCCTACAACTCAAAAATGTTCAATCAAGCATATTTCAATGTTCTACTTAGTAAAGCAGGAACTTGTTGGGAATTAGGGACTTATTTTGATATGATTTCAATAATGTAGCCATTGGGTACATAACTCAACCTCTTACCTCAACAATACTCAGGGAAAATTGTGGACAAACATTGAAAATCAGGGTCTCTTTTTATACAGGTACAGAGATAATTTTAATTAATGTGCTTTTACCCAAGAAGTCAGTAATGTAATGTGTATCATTGCTCATTTTACAAATTATATATTTTAGGAGATAAACAAAATACTGTGAGGTTAAAGTCCTTTCCCCAACACTGAAACATCTTTACTGTCCTTGCTTATTTTGATATTTGATTGAACAGCATTTAGTTAGGACAGAATGACAAGAGTCCAGGTCTGTGTGTGTGTGTGTGTGTGTTTGTGGTGTTGTGTTGCAATTTTTTTATTTTTATTTTATTTTTTTTCAGAGACATCAGAAGTATACATAAAATTGGTTTCCTTTTTGCATTCAGTTGATGTATGAAAGCAAACAGCATTTAAATGATCACTTTTGAATCTTTATTAATAATGTTTTATGGAAGATACCATATATCAAAGTGTAACAAGGACAATGAATTTATGTGTCCTTCACAGTGAAAGGTAGTGTAACCTCTCATAAGGTGCACACTCCAACAGGACAATGTGTATGTGTGTTTCTGTCTGTCTGTTTTGTAACCATAGATTTGCTTGTGTGAACTATCTTCAGGGAACTGACATACAGGTTCAGCCTCTTTTATGCAGTTATTAATTCCATGGTTTCAAAAGGCTTTTCATTGTGATACTGTGATATTATCCTTTGTTTCCAGGTAGGGGCTATTTGACCACTGCTCAAATGGTTTGGTAAAATGAACGTCCATGATGTTTACTATGTTCTCATTATATAAGAAGTAAAAATCTTATATATTTCACATCAGTTGTAACATTTTATGGGTAGAATGCCATGTTTTCAACTGGATAAAGCCTTGCAGTCATACTTAGAAGAGTGTTGATCTGGAAGCTGTGAGGAGAGAACTGCAGTCTTCTGGATCTGTTGTAGTTGAATACCTTGTTACTATTACCCTGCCTTAGCAGTTATTTAAAGAAATAAAAGAATAGTGATATAACATTTAAAAGTCAGGCCACAGTGGCTTTACTTTTCATATCCTCTGGAATTATAGATAAACTCACTAAACTAGGTATAAATCCCTGTGTCATAAGATGGGTTGCCAACTGGCTCACTGGCAGAACCCACACTGTGAAAGTAGCAGACTCCAAATCCAACTTCAGACCAGTGACAAGTGGAGTACCACAGGGTTCAGTCCTGGGTCCTCTCCTGTTTGGTATCTACTTCTCTGAAGTACAGGCTGACACAGAAGGTCTTTGGCTAACAAAGTTCGCAGATGACTGCAAACTAGGAGCCATGATCGAACCTCCTAATGATGTGGACATCCTACAAAAGGGCCTCACTGGGACAGATGCCTGGTGTCAAAGCCATGGCCTCAAGCTCAATGCCAAAAAGTGCATCGTCATCCCCTTTGAAAAAATTCTGTACCCATGAACTACAACATAGGCAGTAGTATACTTAACACTGAAAGTGGGACACAGGTGGACAGTAGTCTCTCCTTTAATAATCACATCGCCACAGTAGTCAGGAAATCCTTCTACATGGCACACCTCATCACAAAAGGTTTCTCATCCAGAAAAAAAGAGGTCATTGTTCCCCTCTACTCAACACTCATTAGACCCATTATAGAGTACAACGCCCCTTTTGGTATGTACCTCACAAGACATCTACAACAACTGGCAAGGCTGCAGAAATACCTCACAAAGAGGAGGATTACCAGCCTCAAACAGATGGCCTACGCAGATCATCTCAAAAAACTCCAGCTTTACTCCGTCACATATCGCCTACTCAGAGGTGATCTCTGCCTAAAATACAAAGCTATGTCAAACCCAGAGCTGTCGGACATGCTCCACTTAAAGAAATCCCAATCCCTCCAAGCTACACGCTCTAGGGACCTAAACCTTGAAACCACAATAAACAGAACATCCTGGAGGAATAGATTCCTGTCCCAGAGACTTCCCATACTCTGGAATAAACTACCTATCTATATCAAACAAAGCTCCTCATTAGCACTCTTCAAGAAAAATATTGATGATTGGATGGGAAATAGGAAATTCACCCCAGGGATCACCTCTGTGGCTCTGCTCGACAGTGGCACAGAAAATAATTTTCTTGGGTGGCAAAAGCCAGGGTACCTTTTTGGCTGGGCTTGTATAGGCCCCAGGGCCGATAGCCTAGTACCTACCTATGAACCTATCTACTGCCACAGTCTGGCATCTTGCATAAAACTCATGTTTCTTTCTTGGTGTTGTGTTGAACTCGAGATGGGTGTACAATTCAAAAATTATGTATTTTCAGTGTGTGTGTATCTCTCTCTCTCTCTCTCTCTCTATATATATATATATATATATATATATATATATATATATATATATATATATATATATATATGGGTCTACCTGAGTTCATTAAAGTGCCAGATCATCCAATCTCACTTCGTCTACACACTGGAACTATGAAGATTTTCCTATGAACTGGTTCATAGGTGTTTACTAGGCTAATGACCACAAGGGCCTTTTTATGCCTAGCCATGCATACTAAATCTCTGACAAGTTCTGTTACCTTGATAAGTGTAAGCATGGGCCTGGAAGATGAACCATTTACAGGTTACCTGTGCCCATTAGAGACATAGGTGCTAAGCCAGGGATGAATTTCCGATTTCCCATCCAATTGTCCAAGTTGCACTTGAATTGGGTTATGGAGGAACTCTGCTTCACATGGATGGGGAGCCTGTTCCATAGACAAGGTGGTCTCTGGGATAAATACCTATCTTTCCAGCAGGTCCTATTTATATCACAGGCAAGGTTTAAGCCTTTAGAATGGGTAATTCTGGTGCTGCTTTTTTTGTGGATATGCAGGAGGTCCATCAGAGTGGGGTCTGACAATGCCCTATATGCCAGGTATAGATCTCCCTCAAAATCTTGTAGGAGACAGAATACAGGGATAGGGCCTTGAGGTGGTCTGCATAGGATATACTACATACGCCCTGTATTTTCTTAGTGAGGAACCTCTGTGGACATTCCAATTGTTGGATATGCCTGGTTAGGTACATACCAAAGTGGGCATTGTACTCATTGATAGGTCTGATGAATGCTGAATACAGTTGAACAATGACTTCCTTGGACTTAGATGCCATACCTTTGTTTATAAGTTGCGCAAAATAGAATTATTTCCTCACCACTTTAGACACGTGATGATCAAAGGCTAGATTACTATCTACGTGTGTCCCTACGTCCATGACTACTGGGTCAACTCTAAGGGGTGTGTTGTCAATATGATAGTTACCAGGGATGGATGACTTCCCAAAGGATACTTTTATGCATTTCTTGGCATTTAGTTTTAGTCTGTGGCTCTGACATCAGTTATCTGTCTGTGCCAGCCCCTCCTAGAGATCATTTGCGTCAGTGTGAGATTCAATGACAGCTCCTAATTTGCAATCATCTGCAAATTAAGTCAGCCAGAGACCACTGACATTGGCCTTGACTTCTGAGAAGTAAATGCCAAAAGGAGCGGTCCAAGGACTAATCCCTGAGGGACACCACTTGTGACTGGCCTCTTTGTAGAGGTGGACTCCCCAATTCTAACTTCCTGGGTCTTGTCTGTGAACCAGTTGTCTATCCACTGAGTGACATACGGATTTGTACCTAACCTCTTGAGTTTGTCAACAATGCCTGAGTGGGGTATTGTGTCAAATGCCTTGACCAGGTCAAGGTAGGCAGTGTGAACAATTTTGCCCTCATCCGTTGCTTTGGTGACCTTCTTGAAAAACTCCACCAAGATGAGTAGGCATGATCTGCCCTTGATGAAACCAAACTGGGTTGTGTCCAGTATCTAAAGGTTTACTATATCTCTATTGATATGTCAATAGAGCTATGTCAAGTAGAGTTCCTCACTAGCACTCTTCAAGA
Source organism: Protopterus annectens (assembly GCF_019279795.1). Classification (NCBI taxonomy): domain Eukaryota; kingdom Metazoa; phylum Chordata; order Ceratodontiformes; family Protopteridae; genus Protopterus; species Protopterus annectens. The sequence goes on along the minus strand of NC_056733.1, from coordinate 342,523,192 downwards.
AAAACTTTGATTAGTGAATGGGTAATAGGAAATTCAACCAGGGAATCACTTCTGTGGCTCTGCTCAACAGGGGACAGGTAAATAACATCCTTGGGTGGCGAAAGCCAGGAAACCTTGTTGGCTAGGCTTACATAGACCTTTGGGCCAATAGCCTAGTACCTACCTATGAACCTGTGAACCTATTGATCATTGCCATGATAATTCTTTCCATAGATTTACATAAAAGACTGTAGTTTCTAGGGTCTGTAGATGGCCTACCTTTGTGCAGGGGGATGACTGTTGCCTTTCTCCATTGATGAGGCATGAAGCCTGTTTAGAGGCTACAGTTAAACTAATTCCAGCGGCCCTGATAGGTCATGTTTCATGCGATTTAGAAGGCATTCTGGGATATTGTCTGGGCCAATGGTAGTGTTCTTGGTCTTAGAGAGAGCATTAAGCACCTGTTCCCTAGTGATAGTAGGGGGAGTTATATTTGATAATGTTTCCTGAGGGGAAGAGAGGAGTAAAGTTTGAGCTGAATTTATCAGTCAGGAGGTTTGATATATCTTCTGGCTCAGTATAGGTGGCTCTATTTACAATGAGCTCTACATACAATTGTGTATTGCCTTTGTGGTTACGAATGTAGCTAATGAATGGTCTATGGTTGTCCTTGGCCTGGAAGGCCACACTTAGCTCAAATTTGGCTTTTGTAGACTTTATTTTGTTTAGATTGATTTGATGAGAGTGTTTTTATCCTTCTGGGTGCTGCACCTCCTAAGTTTTGCCATGATTTTCTTCCTCCTGTTATATAGCCGATTGATTTTGAGATTCCACCAGGGTGGCTTGTTTTGTGAGTTACTTCTGTACTTCCTCTAGGTGGGTACAGCTGCCTCTATGCAGCTATTAACATGCTTGTACAAGGTTTCTGTGAACAGTTCTGCATAGGCAGAATTGTTCTCAGGGTTTATGGGGGCTTGAAATGTTGCTATGTTCTCACTTAATAGCAAGAGGTTAGCCTTAGAATAGTTCTTCAATATTCCAGGTTTAGCTGGAGGTCCAGGTTTTATTTTTAGTTTAAAGGAGACCATTTTGTGGTCTAAACTAACCAGTGAAAGCATTACAGTAGAAGGTGTGCAGTAGTCCCTTATATTAGTGAGGACCAGATCCAATATGCTTGTGCCCCTGGTTAGTGTATTAAGTATCTGGTCAGGGAGTTTGTGTTTACATAATCTAGGAATCTCTGTGCATGTACATTTGGTGTCGTATAATATTCCCAGTTAATAGTGGGATAATTAAAGTCACCCATGAATATGGTATTGGGTTGGATGGTTAGTGTTTCTAATACGTTTAAATATGTGGTATGGGTTTCCTGGGTCATAGAGGGGGACCTACTGCTTGTAAGGAAGTGTTATTGGATTTTGCCTATGGTGATTTAAACATGGAGCAGCACAAGTGCATTGTCCTGTTTGACCAGCCTTGAAGTATATTTATTTTTGATGGAAAGAGAGACACTTTCACCTTTAGTCCCTGCCTGTGAAGTAGTGGACCTAAATGTTTGGAAGACATTATAACCTTATACTGTTGCTGTGCTCTCCACTGCTTTAAACCATGTCTCAGTGACTCCACAGACATCAGCATTCTCTAGGGTAACGAGATCTTCTAGGGAGTGGAGTTTTTTGTTTATACTCCTAGCATTGATCAGTAATACCTTTAGATTATCTTGGTTTTAATTTGCTATGTCAGAAGTACTTTCAGTTTTGTATTGCCTAAAAAAAGGCACTATGGGGGAAGACAATGTTTTAGCTAATATTCGAAAGCCTAGAGGGGAGCAGTGCAGACCATCCCTGGAAAAGCAGCATAGTCTGTTGACCATCTACTTCCATGCTGACAAATATTGCACCCCCTTAGAATGACACCAGACACTAAGCCAATTAAAGTCAATCATCTTTTGTTCGTACTGTGGCATCATCCTTGCAAAAGGTAAAATGCTACTCAATGCTAGGCTCATACCAGCCTGAGGCACATATTCCAAGAGCTTCATGATGTCTCTCTTCATACACTCCAGGGAGGTACATTTCTGGTCATTTACTTCCACATGGACTATGACTGAGGCATATGTGTAATTGTTGTCCAATGACCTGAGTGCATGTGTAATTTTGCAGATCCTAGCCCTTGATAAGCAACTGACTGTAACTTTCTCCTTACTCAGCCTGGTGAGAGGGACATCCATGTGTCTCCTGATGGAGTCTTCAATGACAGGTTGGTTGTGCAAGATGTTGAATTTTGCTCTTTTCCTAATTGTAGTGCGATCTCAGAGTTGGTATATTTTGTTAGGAGGGTGTGAGGGGCATAGCTCCCACCTGGGAAGGTTAGAGATGGTGTGGTTTAGGTTTTTTTATTTTTTGGTTAAGTAGTTAGTTACCATGAGAAATTCTTTGTAGTTCCAGTGGTTCAATGAAGTACGAATTTGATATTCAATATATGTATTTATGGTTTACATTCCTTTTGTTGAACATTTCTTTTATCAAATGGAATGAAAACTAGCATGTGTGATTGAAAATCATCTTATCGTACTTGCTGGCTTTTATAACTGTGCGAGATTGTGCTGCAGTGCAGATGAGGGAATTTTCTCTTTCCACACTGTAGTGCAATCTTGGAGTTGATATATATAACTATCAAAGAGTGTGGGGAGCTCATTCCCCACAACAGGGATGCAGGGGAGCAAGAACCCTTGCAAAAAATGTGTTTACCTCCCTGATGATTATGTCTAAATAATTTATAAAGGAGGCTCAGGAGAAAACTAGGAAAAAACTGTACTATCTATAGGAGTTAGGTAGAAGGAAACCGTGATCTAGAGTAAGGGCACCAATGGAAACAGGAACCAGTCTAGAAAGAATTTTAATTTAGCTAAATGGGCATTAAATCCATCCAGGAAATGGCATATCAATCAACTTTGCTTCAGTGGTCTGAAAGGTGCTGAGGAAATAGTGAGAAAGTGACTGAGCGTGTACCTGAGAAAAATGAGCTACAATGCACCAGCATGAGGTCATGACCCAAAGACTCTGCCAGTCAAACACGATCCAGTTCTAGAACTAACACTGGAGCTGTACTGGAGAATTCCAACTGATGCCCATATCTTGATTTCAACAAGATATCTTATTTGTCATGATGCAGAATGTAAAAGTGCAGGGATGGGTAAAAAATAATTAGATGCAAAAAAAGGGCTCAGACAAAGGATAGTTCAGTGATGGACACCTGCTTATCTGAGGATGCACAAGTGACCAGTGGTATACTAGGAGAATCAGCGCTAGACCCAGTACTTTGTAAATGTGTTTTTTCTTAAGTATGACAAAGGATGTCATAAATAGGATCAGCCCCATGTAGACACTGCCAAAACAGGTGAGGCGGTTAGGAAAAGAGTTGTGTGTTAGCCTGCAAGGAATCAAGAAATAATGGCAGCTAAGGTTTAAAACAAAAGAATGCCAAGTTCACCGTTTGGATACAATATAGTGGAGTAACCTCTTGATGTACTTGACCAGAAACAGTGCTTAGGGCAGTGAAAGTCATGTCACTCAATCAGCAGATGCAACGTGAGAAGATAATACAGCCTGTAGAGTTCTGGGACACACTCTCAAAGTGAGCTCTTAAGACAGTGGCCTTTGTTGGAGACCTGTGCAACTTCTGGACGCTATGTATGGATAACAAAATGGCATTATTAGGGAATATTAGGTGAAAAGGAATGAGGTTGATAAAAAAGAGAATAAATTGAGAATCTTAATCTGTATTCATTGTAGCACATGAGGGAATGAGATCATATAATTATCCACACAAGACTAAAAAAATTGTAGGTGATTGGAAAAGGCCTCAGTATCGCAGTCAGGAATGAGGATGGAACCATTTGTAAACAGATGGAAGTAGATTCAGTCTTGACCCAAGAAGTATTTCTGCATGGAACGGATGGTAGATGAATATTATCTGTCAACATGGGTGGTGGACAGAAGGACATTAGATGCTGTTAAGATGGCATGGGAAACCTGGAGAGGACAAGAGTGGATAAAGGCAGAAATAACTAATAAATATTTGCTGTGCACACTGCACAGATGAAGTAGTTGAATTGCCTCTTCTACTAGTTTTAATGCAATTTGATTATTTATTGACATTTGATTACTGGGAAAGTCTGACTGGGTACAGCCCATTTTCAGCAGAAGTCCAGGGAGAAAAGCTCCAAAATATTACAAAACGTTTGAAGACAATATTTTTACAGTCTTTAAAAACAATAGAAAAATCAAATATAGTTTAAATAATTATACCAAATTAGACATAATATAAAAATACATATAAGTTATGTGATAACTGTGTAATAGTTTAAAGAGAAATTAAAGGTAAGTTGGTATAATGCAAACAGGAATTGCAATACAAAGTGAGAGAAAATTAAGATTACGATATATCTAGATCAGTGGCAACTTGTGATATTGGACTGCAGACCCCCAGCTGTGAACCACAAATGGTACAATCCTACAAATCCTATAGAATGTGAATCCGGACTGCTGCCTTATCAGTCCAGATTCAGGAAGATGGCAGCAGACTGCTGATTCCACAGACTGGAAGGGGATCGGACTGCAGAGTCAGCAGTCTTGGAATGTTCACAGGAAGGAACAAAGAGTCAGGAAACCAGAAGTGTGCATTCCGGCGCGAACGCAGACTCAAAAAGCTGTGGAGTTTACTACAGGTATAGTGGCTCCTTTTCCATTCTTACAAAGCAGAGTCTTTCTTTTTTATTTATTTTTCTTTCTTGTGTTTTATTAAGCTCATTTACAAAGGGGAAACAAAGGAAACATTCAAGTTAGAGAAGAGGGAAAGGAGATATCCATAGCTGATAGATATGTATTTTTATGTAACAATAAAACATTTGAAACAGTGATGTTACATTGGAAATAACCTTATGGAGGGAGTGAATCTGGATACATCTAGAAGCCATCAGTTGCTGATACTTTTTCTTAATGACGAGAAGATGAAATCATACGGGACCAAGTGATAAAAAAGGTTCCTGATTATTAAGCTAGGAAGCCATTTGCTGATTGAGACTTTGGTAACTATTGAAATATAAAAAAATCTCTCAATGGTAAAGCCAGTGTTTGTCAAGTAAGAGATGGAAATCCTTATTTTTTGAATGCAGTTGTTTCCTTACTAACTGCTTTCTTAAAAATGAATAAGAAAAAGGAAATTGCTAAAAAAGCATGAATAGTAATGATGCCATTTTTGTTTACTCCAATCTTTCTTACAGAAAAAATAAAAAGCCAGCTGGAGAAAGACTTTTCTTACAAGACCAGCTGGTGTGTTTGTGTGTGTGTGTGCGTGCATGTTCATGTTTATGTACACATAAATACGATGCTCATGGGTTGCAAGTGAATTTTAGTTTCAGTCACTTTCTGTGAGTAATATACATTTTTTTCTAGTAATTTTGGTCATACTGAGATGTTAGTTTTTTTGTTGGGTGTGAAGAAGAGTTTTGTAACTTTTGGTTATTAGTTCTTTCCTTATTAGTTTTTATTTCATGATTTTTTTTTCTGTAATGTTAATTTCTCTCTTGTTTTTAAGTTAAATGTTATGTTCATGTAAGGAATATTTAAAATGATTTAAAATCATGTAAATAAGCTCATGTACAGATGGTTTTACTCTTCAATTATAAATGTACATCATGTGTAGCTTAAATGTGGAGCTTTTTTCCCAAGGTCTCTGCTTAAAATGGGTTTTGTCCAGTCGGACTTTTCCCAGTCAACAAAAACAAACAGTATGTAAATAAACTGCAATCTACTGCAAGAAAATAGTTTACACTTAAAAATACTTAATTAAATAAGATTTAGATAGCTTTCCAGTTTGTATTATGTAATTAAAGCAAATTATATTGTCATCCAGAAACAGATGTTCTCATTGTAAGGAGGTTTAGCCAAGCCTTTTTGTAATATAAAATTTTCATTGTAAGGGGTTTAACAAAGCTTGTCTGTAATAACCAGTATCTAGGTCTGGTGGAGAAAATCCTTCTGTTTTGATTATGGAGTTTAAAAAAGTGACTCAATAAGTCTGTAGTTACAATTCTTAACTACAGATTTTAAGTTCCGAACAGCAGTTGGAGTAGAGGGAAATATTATTTCAAAAGAAATTCTATACAGCTTACTGGATGTTAGAGGTAGGAGAGATTGAGTCTATGGATTCTGCTAGTTTTCTTTGTTTCCACATTGCTGTACAAATTAAGCTTATCCAGTAGAAATGTACTTCTGGCTAATCTTACAATCACTACAGATGTGGATAAGGAAAGAGTAGACCATTTTCTTTCAGTTGTTAGTTACTTTTGATCAGATAAATGCAGTAATGCATGTTGTACTCTTTTACATGACATAGTATGTGATATGCGTAATATCATAAGTAGAATCCTAATTAGAACTAATTGTAACCTATTTTTAATTAGATCTTTAAATTGTTGTGGTAGATTGTGAGGGCCTGTTGATAGGGCATGGATGTAGTTAGAATCCTGAATTCTTTTTTTTTTTCTTTTGTTACTTAAATGGAAAACACTATTGGGTGTGTGCATAGAAGGAAAGCACTGAAAGCTTATCTGTGTTCATTTATCAAGGTTAATGTTATACTTAAGCCTAATTAAATTACTGAAAAAATAGAAGATTTTAGTCCTTCTTGACATGGCCAGAAAGACTAGACTAGTAAATCCTTCATAAAGACAATGAAAACATATTTGCATCTGCTGAAGTAATACCTTAAATTGCACATTGCATAAGAGTTTATTATGGTGGGTCTAAGTATATACCAAAGAACAGGGGGGATAAGGGACCTTCCTACCTGGTTCTGCCCTTAGTGGTTGCTGGTGATATAGTGTAGTTATCAGTGTCATCTGGGCAACACTGCTTACTTTTCTGACCCCAGCTTTGTGTAATTTACTACCTTCCTGGCTTTGAACTTGTGAAAGTAATTCTTGTTTAGTAGACCCAAAAATACATCCTGTTTGTAAGAGTTGATTCACATATTAGGCACAATTTTTAAGTTCTGAATTATTTTAATTGTTTTACTTCACAGGCATTTCATTATGTTAGTGTTCTCTCATTACTAGACACTCACAGTTGTTCTATAATTTTTATTATTAAATGTTAATGTTTTATTGTTGATGATGGTATTAATACAAGTTGCTCAGATTCAGACACCTAAATAATCATTAAATCTTTGCTCATAGTATGTTAGCTTTCTTTTTATTAAAATAAAAATATTGCATTTTCTTATTTATTTTATTTATGTTATTGACTAGGCTGACCAGCTTGATTAAGGTCCATTTGTAGTGAAGACTACAAGAAAATTCTGGCTAAGTGACTTGCTCAGAGTCGAGCAGTATGCAAATAGAGATCAGAGTCGAGCAGTATGCAAATAGAGAGTAACAGAATCAAAATCAGGACTTGTTTGTTAGCGACTCATAACCTTAATCCTTTACAGTAAACTGCCAGTCTTGTATCTCTTTTTGGTGATGTAACATGATTTCTATACATGTCACCCAATAACTGTCACCCAATTACTTTTCCTCAAGTAACGGGTGTGCTCAAAAGGAAGAAGCTGTGGATTTTATCGTTACTGCAGGTAAGGTGTGTGTGTGTGTGTGTGTGTGTGTGTGCCCATGTGTGCTCATGCATGAATAGCAGGAAAAAAAACTACTGACACTCTCCAAGCACTACTATCATTTAAACAAACATTTTTTTCTAAAATGTTGAACTAAAATATTGCAGTGATCTGTAAAGAATCCAAATAAGCAATCACAAATGTGGCTGAAGGATCAACAAGTGGCAGTCAATTTCACATTGTTTTCTACACAAGATGCGTGGAATCATTTAATAAAGAAAGTCGACATGAATTGTTCATGAATCCAGTCTCTGAGAATAGGACACAGCTGCAGCTGTCTGCCTAGCCTATTGAGAGTAAACGATGAATGCATTTTAAAAGTATAAAAGTCTGTCAGGGTGATTCACTGTGACACAGCAAGCTTCTTTCCCTAGAGATCCTCTTGCTACTACATCACAGCATGTAGCCTGTATTCTTTGACTGCCCTAGTCAGAGACTTTGACTTTACCTTTTTTCCTGATAGTTTTAATATTTCATGGGTAGTTATTTTTGATGATCATTGTCTTTCACATTTGAAGACATGTATCTGCCGGTGCTAGTATTTAACCCTTTAAGATACAAGGCTGGACATAAATGTAATCATATCAATATGCTTTTATTGTTCTACACCGAGATAAAAAAGCAATAAATATGAATTAATATTTTATCCAGTTTGTGTAACTGTTTATCCTCAGCCCAGTAAGTCTTTTTTTAATCCATTATATGCCTTCATATTTCAACTTCAGTCTAGTTAATTAGTTCAATAAGTCATACATTCAAGATGAACTTGTGAGATATATCCTGCCATATCATGTTATCCTGCTAAAGGAATCAAACGAGTATTAGGAATAGTTCCATAATAATTAGACTTTACAATTTTTAGTTACTGACATGCTCAGATATAAAGTAAGTGTCAGTATATGTTGAACTAACCAGTGTATCTAACAGCTGCTGCATGCAATATTTTCATAGCAGTGATCCATGAAGAGCAGAAGTACATGGATGGTATTGAAATGCATATGACAGTATTTGCAATAAAGGACAGGATTACAGTATTTTCAGAAGCTCATTACATTTGTTGGAGACTTGCAGTCATCTTTGCAGGCAAAACCCATAAACTAAACAGAATGCCAATCTATCATGTGTGGTCCATAACCTGTGCAGTAATCCTTTAAGCAATTTATCTTGAGCTTGTTTCTTGTTTTCTGTTCATTTTTTACTTTGATCATGTTTTCCCCATGAAACAAGTAGATAGTTGTTGTCAGGCAGCAGGTCCTTTTTGGATAAAAAACATTTTTGCAAGTTGGGGGTATCATAGAGAGTGCTACTTTCAGCATGCTACTTGGTACTTTTATAAAGCTAAATATAAATTAGAATTAGAACTGCAGTGCAAGGAGAAATGGTTTGAGTTGAGTGCTGCTTGTTTTTTTTTATACTTGATTTTGACTGGTATTCAAGTAATATATTTAAAACGTAATTTATTTGTTCATGCTCACAACCTTTTTGTTTCTATCCAGATATTAAGTAAGCTGTCATGTAGCAAATGCATTGAAAACATTTTTTTTCTTCTACACTTTATTTTGTTTTGATTGGACTCTGGTAATGATGGTTTGGCACCCAGGGCAGCATATTTAATTAAAGTTCCAGCTGTTGTGGTTTTGATCATAGCTCTGCCCCTTTCTGGTTGGCCACACCCCTTCCCATTGGCCCCACCCATTCAGCTGTTTCCTGCAGCCCCCTCTTTGATTTGAAGTCATCAGCCACCACTGATTTAGATAGAAAGGCAGGGGAAGAAATTGATAGAAATAAGGCAGTGAGTGAAGAAGGGAGAGTAAGGTATGAGAGCAGGTGTTTGTCCATATTTAGGGATATATTTTCTCCTGGTGCTAGGTAAGAACAGAGCCAGTGTTTGTTTATTTATTTATTGACATTTGGTGACCAGGAAAATATGACTGGGTCAGAGGCCCATTTTCAGTGGAGGCCCAAGTAGAAAAGCTCCAGAAATTAACAAATACAGCAAAACACAAGCCTCTTAGCTTCCCTTAAGGACTCCTCTCAAACCTCTTGTAAGAACAAATCCAAAAACAAATGAAACAGAGTCCAAACTGGCCATAATCTTTTATTATAAAATGTAAGAGCTTTCAGGTTAAAAAACCCTTCATCAGACAATCTTCATATAACCATGACAGTCTTTAAATATTAAAACATTTCTAAAAGCAACCAATTACTTTCTATACTTGACCCGCCTTTTCTTTAAGGCTGCTTTTAAAGGTACAGAACTATTTATCCCAGGTGGGTTGTCAGCAGCCAACTGTATGAGCCATCTTAACTCTGCATACTCTGTATCACTGACAATGCCCCCCCCCCCTTGTTTTCATCTGTGCAACATGCAGAACCATAAAAACAAAAGTATGATCTGGAAAGCTAGAAACATGCAGGTACAATGCATTATGTTTATCCTTCTGTCTAGTAGATGACAAATGGTGCAATATTCTTGTTTTTAACTTACAATTAGTTTTTCCAACATAAAAACTCGGACATGACTTACGGCATGCCAAGTAAACCACATTCTCTGTATGGCAATCTACATAAAACTCAAATGTGCATTTTTTGTTTTTAACAGGATGTATAAAATAATATAACCATTCACATTTGAACATGCTTTGCAATGCCTACAGGGATATGTATGGGATATGTGATATTATTAAGCAAAACTGGAAGATACTAAGAAGTGACAATCACTGGAAGGATATTTTAGATGAGAAACCTAGATTTACCTTCAAGCGAAATAGTAATATAAAAGACATGTTATGCAAAGAACCTGGTTTGAAAAATAATAAGAAAGCTAATAGTGTTTCCTCTGCACACATAAGAACAGGGACTTTTCTCTGTAGGCATTGCAAAGCATGTTCAAATGAGAAAAGATATGCTGAGAGATGTGAAGAGTCATGGTAGGATGAAAGATGACTAACTAGTAGAAGAAGAATAAAGGATAAGCTGAGTAGCAGCATAAGTAAAGTGATCTATATGTTATGTGGGGAAGTAAGGGAGCAAGAAGGGTAAAAGGACACTTAGTGGTGGTGTCGTATGAAAGCTGATGGAGGGTAGGTATCAGGGAAACATTTTCTAAGAAGGAAGAGAATAAGGTTGTCCTAGTGTCTTCTCTGGAATGTAAGGAATAGGGTGATTTAAAAGGTTAGAGTTTGCGAATGTATATAAAATAGGAAGAAGTGATGGTTTATTTGGGAAAAGTAGAAGATACAATGTAGAATAGGTGCTATTAGGAGGGATGGAACTATGAATATATATATATATATATATATATATATATCTATATATATATATATAGAGAGAGAGAGAGAGAGAGCAAAGCAATACGAGAGGGAGAAAGGTAGTTGGGAATGGTACTAAAAGATTAAATGGAAGTTGGGAATTAGGTAAAAAGAAAGAGGGGTGTTTGTATGTTAGAAAGATTGTTTGGGAGGGATATGGAATAGGAGTCACAGGTGCAATTTGTGTGGAGGAAGTATAATAGTAGGGTAAGTGGGGTTGTTTAGAAATTGGGGGTAGAGTAATGAACCGAAGTGAAGCTGAGACTAGCAGGCTTCCACCCCCTGGTTGAATTGAAACAGAGAGTAATCGCTTTATAGCCAATACAAAGCAATAAGCAGAAAGGTACCAAGCAGAACATTTTTTTTTTCATTTCTTAAATACAGAAACCTGCTAACCAAGAAGACTAAGTAACTGGTATATACACTGTAATCTACTGGTTATAAGAAAGGACAGTGACCAACATAGTGGGTGGTCTTTAGAGTGCAAAGACATCTCTGGCAGGGGCAATCTAAAAAATAATTCCCAACACAGGCAGAACATATTTGACTAGATGAAGTTAATACACAGCAAGGTTCTTCAAGTTAAATTTGCATACATTTTACAAAGATAAAATTCTCAGTGAACGTGTTTGGAAGTTGGCCCCTGTGGCAGAGCTTCAGCATCATCTCCAAGGCTACCACACCTTGAATGAAGTGACCAGTGACTATTGTACAAAGTCAAAATTATCAGTGAAGGTGTTTGGGAGTTATTCCTTGTGGAAGAAGTTCAGCAGTGTCTAGGTCGAATGTAGTGACCCCAGGCTCTGCCCTGCGAGAAAGTTGGTGACTTAGTGAAAGGGGAGAGAATTTACCATAATAGAGTGTAGTATAAGCATACCATCATACTAAGTCTCTGATGTGGATTAACAAGGGGTGTTTTAGTAAATTCTGGCAGCACAAAAATATATCATCTACCATCTTCGTAAAAACAGATACCTAGAAATATCAAACCCGATTATGTATACAACAAAGAACTGTTCAGTACCCATATTTTGTGCAGGATAGGAAAGATGCTGTGCCAAGCAAACTTTGTATATTTCAGCAGGACTACATGACCTATACAGTTGAATATGTGTAGTCAAGTCTCAATACAATATGCACTCTATGACCTAGGGAACTGGAGTCAATGGGCTCCTATATGAAACAAGATACTCAAGTTACTGGATTACCTGAAGAACTCATATGCAATTATAGTCTCATCTGTTCCCAGTTAAGGCACCATGATAAAACCAGAACCACTAGTCTTTGCCTGTTACAGCAAATTCAGTAAAAAATAAAAGGGTAATATTAGGGCAAGCAGTGCAACCTGCAGGTATTCTACAGGCACCATATCAAAGTGTCTGTTATAATTTCCATATTCTCTAATGAATGTCTGTCCTTTCCAATTCATCTGATCTTCTTGAATCTAATGTTTTTTATAATCAGATCACAACAGGCAAATAATGAAAGTTGCTAATGGAAGAAAATACCACGTGAAACTTCAGCTCTTGCTCCACAGAACAAAGATGAGGAGTTTCTGTATGAGATTCTGCACCATCATCAGAGATGAAGCTGATACACACCTGTCTGTTTCAGTGGTGGTATGGATGACACCAAAGCTGGAGACAAAAGGAGATACAAATGCTATATTTGGGGTGTATGTGAATATAAAATGATCTGCACATGTGCTCCTAGCCACTATATTAACATACATGGCTTCTCCCAATTAATTTCCTCTCCTACCCACATTAACAATTCTTCAAATTCTCTCTGTCTTCTTGACTGGATTATAGTCTTGCAGCCCCCTAAATATCACTTCCCAGAAACACTGTCTGATGCTCTCAGTGACCACTGCCCAGTCAAAGTCCTCAAATTCTCTCCACACTATACAAGACCACACAAGTACATAGCTTGCCATAAACTGTCCAACTCTGACTCTGATATGCTTAACAACCATATCTCAGCCATTACCTGGTCCTTCCTTAAACACCTACTCCTGGATGATGCCATTCTAAAATTCAATTCCATATTCCTTAACATTCTCAACTCCATTGCTCCCTTACGAACTGTTAGAGTAAAATCTATTGTTTCCCCCCTGGCTTACTCTCTCCACCCGCTCCTTAATGCAAAAAACAGATAAAGCTTGGAGGATCTGGTCCAAAACTAAACTCCTTTTCCACTTGCAACACTATAAAGAGCTTTGCAACCTTACTAAGAAATCCATCTATAATGACAAGAAGAACTTCTATAATAACCCTCAAATGTCAAACTTTAGTAGCCCAAAGAAATGTTGGCATGCCATAAACCAAATTCTTCATCCTGGAAACCCCTCATCCCCCCAGCCATACCTTAATAACACACCATTAGAAACTGCCACTAACTTCAACTCTTATTTCATAGACACCATCTGCAAACTGGCACTTCAAACCGACTCCAATCTAAACTCTAATACCCACCACCCCTCCCACATCCTCCAACTCCTCTCAGTTCTGTCTAAAAACAGTATCCACTAAATACATTACATTCTTACTTTTAAAGCTTAAACCCTGCTCCCTCTCCATAGATAATCTACCATCACTCTTTCTACAAAAAGCTGATAACTCTCTGGCCCTTCCCATCTTCATTCTCATCAATGGGTCTATTACTAAATCTAAAGTACCTACTATCTGGATGCATTTCTATACCTTACCCATCCACAAGGGAGGCAACTTATCAGAAGTAGCTAACTACATGCCCATTGCAATTCTATCCCCCCTCTCTAAAATTCTTGAAAAATGGGTTCACAAACAAATCCTTCACTTCTTCTTACAAGAGAATCTTCTCACCTCCACTCAACATGACTTTCGACCTCAACATGGCACTGCTACTGCTCTCATTTCCTTCATAAACACCATACCCCAAGCCAGGGACCAAAATAAGCTTGTTTCATGGATAGTTCTTGATCTCTCAAAGGCATTTGACACTGTCTCTCACCCCCTCCTCCTACACAAACTCTCAGAACTAAACCTCATCTCTTCCGCTATCTCTTAGTTTGCTAGTTATCTCAGCAAACAACTTCAATATGTTAAATGGCTCTCTGCAACTTCTACTGCTGTTCCTGTCAAGATGGGTGTACCTCAACGGTCAATCCTTAGCCCATTATTGTGTAACATCTTTATCAATCTACTGTACACATCATGTCCACAGTCATCACTGGTGCAAAATGCAGATGATTTGACTGTTATCACCATAACAGATTCCTCTCTGACCTAAACACAATCTTATTGATTCAAAATTGGCTCACTAAGAAGCAGTTAATTATAAATCAAAAAAAGACCAAGCTTCTACTTTTCATCCCCAAATCAATGAACCACCTTAAATCTTCATTCTCTGGCTTATCCCTCAATAACACCCCTACCTCTGTCAAATCACACAGCAAACTACTAGGGTTCATCACTGATGACCACCTCAAATTTGATCTGCACATTCTCAACAACATTAAGAAAACCCATCAAAAACTTGGACTCCTTTACAGGAGCAAAAGGTTTGTATCCAATAAAGCTAAACTCTTCCTATCCCATGCCTACCTCCTCCTTACACTACTCTATGGCTCTCAAATCCTTACTAACCTTCAAATCACTCTCCTAACAAAACTTGAATCCACTTTCAATAAAGTTGCAAGATTCACATCTACCCATTCCTACTACTTGCACCACTGCCTTGCTCTTAAAAGGTTAAATTAACTAGAATTTCTACACAGTCTGCTTCTCTCTCAACCTCAAATGATTCATTCAATTTTATATGTGCCTTCCTTCTGTCCTAACATTGCCTCTGTTGTCTTCCTCTACTTCCCCTTCTAGGTCTCTATGGAGTTATGAACAAAACCTTCTTCAAATCTATAAGGCTAAAATAAAAACAGGGCAAATCCTGTACAGCTACTCCCCAGCCCAATCCTGGAATAAACTTCCTTTAGATATTAGAAATATCAATCATCCACTTAAATTCAAAGCTGCTGTTAAAAACTATCTAACCAGCACATGGATCTGTCATTGTAAGTACCCCCCTTGAAGGATCACCCCATATTCTTCTCCCTCTTACGAAATTCCCTATCTTTCTTCTATTCACAATTGTACAATGAAAATGCTATTTCTCGATCTACAGCATCTGTTCAGCTCATCTTACTGAAGCAACTCAAGAACATTTCTCTAAAAAGATTGTACAGCTTGCTTTCCTTGAAGTAAAAATGTATATACTTTCGGAAGTTGTTAATCATGTACTGCATATATTTGTTTATTCTCTTAATTTTGATTTATCTGTGTTTGTTTTATACTTGATTATTGTTTTTACACTTGTTTTTTACTTGATCTTTGTAATTGTGGAGCTTTTGTACCAGGGCCTCTGCTGAAAAACGGCTTCGGCTCAGCCGGACTAACCCAGTCAACAAATGTCAAATAAATAAATAAATAAAAAGTGCCCCTTAAAGGATTCATGAACAGAACTCAAGTCCAGCTCCCCCACTCTTAGCAATATTTACTGGAAAATGTCTTTAATAATTTCATTATGTATAGGACATCATCTGAATGCCTCTTTCCTGAACAAAAAAGAAATGGATAACAATTCAGTCAAATATCTGCCCTCGGTTGCAATCAATGAATGTTGGGATCAGGGAACGAGAAATGGGTAAGGTATAAACAACCCCCCCCACCCAAACAGAGAAGCACTGAATAGCTAAGCCCGCAGGATGCCCTTAGGATTCACAACCAGCCCCAGCAATACCAGAGTAAGTCCAAGGGAAGGGAGTATGGTTGGTAGATCTGGCATGGACTCGAGGCACCAGGGGCCAGACCTGTTCAGATGAAGTCTGAGGGGACAAAAAATATTCAGTCATATATCCATTCAGAAACGTTTCTGACAGTCATTTAATTGAAGGAGGCTCATCCAACACTTGTCATGCAAAGCAGTTGCACCCCTTAGCAGCCCTATTATAGTATGCTAATCATCTCCAAGGCTTCCACAACTTGGAGCTGGGCAAAATATCACTTTCTTGTAAGTCCTATCCAGTAGTCAAACTTTTTTCTTTATTCAGTTAACTTGTCTTTTCTCAAATTCAGGAAAATGGCACTTATCCATGGAGTCTTTCTCCCAGTCATATTGATAGGTAAAACCAGAAGCCCTCTCATGTCAATGAAAAAGCCATGTTTCAATAAACTAACCATGTTAGGAAACAACCTTCAAAAGAAACCACATGGATGAAACGTCTGTCAATAGCCATCCTGAATTCAGATGACCTTCTTTGCCTTCTGCTGATCAGAGATGTGCTGACATAAAATAAACTGCGCCAGCTCTTTGAAGAGTAAGGTATCAGTGACTTCATTAATGGGGCTTTACTGATATAGACAGTCAGTGTGCCACAAATATCAGTAATGAAACTAACCATAAAGATCACTAAAGAATACTGGACAGACTCAGAATCCATGCATTAGACTAAAATGAAAAGCAAGTTCAATCGTTTCTCTTTTTCATTTGGCACTGTTTTGTTTACTAATTAGTGGCTAGAAGATGGCCCTTTTGATTATGAAACCTTGACTTGTCTTAGTAGGTCATCCCTCCACATTTATACTTTGATGTAGAACAGGCATGAATTCTTTTGACAGAAGTTAGAACAACTAGCAGTGAAAGTCTCACTTGAGAAAGATTGTTCAGTTAGCCTACTGGCAAGCCTTGCAGCCATTAAACATTGGCTGACAATCTATCAAGCAAAATCATCAAGATGGAAATCTTGCACGCAGCTCCACTGTAAAAGATACTGCAAAAGTGGGGGAAGGGGGAGTGTACTTGAGCACGAGTTCCTATCAAAAGAGCGAACACTTAAAATAGCAAACGTTCTTCTGTCGAACTGTAAACACCGAAACTGCAAAATGTCAAAGACGGAACAGCAATTTTTTTCCCAGGAAAAAAAATTGCTGGGCTGCCCTTGGGACTTTGCTGTTTTCTCCACTGTGGTGTGATCTTGGAGTTGGTATATTTAAGTTGGGGGGAAACATAGCCACTTTATTGTGAACGCACATTTTTTTTTTTTGATTAGTGATTTTTTTTCCCTGTTCCATGCCATCAACATTTTGATGTTTTGGGTTTTACAGTTCAACAGAAGAGCGTTCACTGTTTTCAGTGTTTGCTCTTCTGATATGGACCCTTTGAGCACATCCACCTTATAGGTGGATTAGAAAGAAATTCTGCAGATCCCTACCAACTAAATGTAATTTTGTATGAAATCATGCTACAGGCTATAAAGTAATGTAGCAGGCATCCGATGAGATAGTGGTCCATTTTGGCCACGTAGTTAGTTTTGCCTACCCACCAGCTGCTAGTTTTCTTAAACCACAGATCTCCACTTCACAGTTAAGATGACCACGACACATGCAATATGGCTGTGACCGAATAAAACTAGATAGTATCAAGGGCAGAGCACATGGCTCTATCACTCAATTAATGCAAGCTACAATTGCAGACATACAGCAAAAAAAAAAAATATATATATATATATATATATATATATATATATATATATATATATATATATATATAGATATATATATGTGTGTATAGATATATATATATATATATATATATATATATATATATATATACACCACTAGCAATCATGATCAGCAACTGTATTCAACAGAATAAGTGATCTCCTTATTCCAAGAAGAATTATAAAAACAGAGCTCCACTATGGCAGGCCATGGCAAAAGTATTGCAGACTTACAAGCACATTGGGTGACTTCAACTACCCAAACATTGACTAAGAAAACCACAGTGCTTCTCACTTCTCAAAACCAAAGAAGAATCCTTCAGGCCCCAGGGCCAGTGGAAATCTCCAGGAATGCATGGATCATGCTATCCCAAACAAAACCAGACCTGAAGGAGGAAGCTACTACATGATAAAATTGCACAGGACACCAAAGACAATCATAAGGCGATGCAACTCCCAGACTTGCTCTGAGTTGATTCTAAACGACAAAAAAACACTGAACCCACAGGCATCACCAATATATCCTGGCAGACAGGTTCAGTGCGGCTGCCTCCCAAACATCTCTGATGCTCAGGTGAAGGCTAAAAAAAAACACTGCTTCCATGGGACCAGATGGCGTCCCAGGTTGCATCCTACATGAAGTCCAAGAGGAACTAATCCCTCAAAGGATCATCATGGAGCTCATAAACAAAGACATTGGGGACCTACAGACACTAGATCCTGGAGCCATGTCAGACTCGAAACTGGTCACAAGTGTGGCATCCCACAGGGTTGTGTGATCATCCTCTTGTTCTTTGAAAACCACATTGCCGACCCAAAAGTATCTCACCAAGAGGATCAAGGGTCTCAAAATGATCCCATATGCGAATTAATGGACATGCTCCACCTCAGTAAATCTTGAACCTCAGCACAGAAATAAATAGAACTTGCTGAAGGGACAGGTTCATAAAGTTCATGTGAGGCAGAGCACCTCACTGAATCTCTTAAAGAAGAATCTCGATAGGTGGATCATGTCACTATTAGACAGAGGCACAGTAAACTAAACCTTAAAAGGCAGATAGCCTAGTATGAACCTATGAACCTATAAACATGAAGTCCAGATGGAGGCTAAGATGATTTTGAAAACAGGGCACATAGAAACAATTTATGGATTCATGCCCTTACTTTTATTGGTAATGAGTTGTAAACTTTGTTAGGCAGAGATCACCCTCCTATCATTAAGCGGCATACAGGATCCAGACCAGCTAAGTCCATTCTCATTACTCTATATCATTTTATATTCAAGTTTCTAGGTTATAATGATCAAGAGCAGATTTGGAGCAGAGGAAAAGAAATGAATACTGTTATAAAATATCGGGACACCCTTTTGGAATTGTTTCTGATTACAGTGCAACTCTCTTGACTAAGTGGAAGGCCACGGCACCATAAGATGAAGGTTTTCTAAAGGAATGGTATACAACCCATAAAAGGAAAACCTATGCAGATGCTATTAAAGCAAATGAGTGTTGACAATAAAAGAAGGGAACACTCTTAAAAGAATGTTAATTAAATCCTCAGCTTCAAAAAGAGGGATATCCACAGACAAAGCAATCTTTAAACTGACATTTTTTTTGTAGGGGGGGTTTGTCAACAAAAATCTCAGCTGAGGAAATTCAGGAAGTTGAAGCGAGCTGAATGGGGACTCTGTCATTGCCTACAACCAGTGCAGAAACTATATTGTCAAAGATCAAAGACCAATGATTCCTTTCAGAGAAATTATAGGAGGATCTCAGGACTTGCCAATGTTTTATTTATTATTGTTATTTATTATTATTTATGTATTTAATTTATTTATTTATGCATTTATTTTTATTTCTTTTATAGTACAAATGCTGCCATATAAAAAGAGTAATACAGGTTATGTTTCAGTTTATATGGTAAGACTGTTTTACTGTATAGTCACATCTATGTATATTTATTATTCTATTGTGTTGTCACCCCATTTCACACCAAAACAGCAGTGATGTTACACATAGCTCTCAACCAATTGGGGACAAATCTTAACATAATCTAGGACAAATCCAGAAATAATCAGGGACCCTTTCAAAAACATTAGTATTATTAACTTGAGGGGCAGCCACGGTGGTGCAGCGGTTAGCGTCGCTGACTCACAGCAAGAGGTTCTCCGGTTTGATGCTCAGCTGGGGTGCCTTCTGTGCAGAGTCTGCATGTCCTCCCTGTGGTCGAGTGGGTTTCCTCCGGGTACTCCAGTTTCCTCCCACATCCCAAAGACATGCTGTAGGTGGATTGGACACTCTAAATTGGCCCTAGGTGTGAGTGTGTGCATGTGTGTGCCTTCTGTGGAAGGTTGGGCGCTGGGCTGGCAACTCAACACTGTAAAACTCCACTGCCAATCATGAGCGGACAGGTGATCCACTGTGGCAACCCCTAACCAGGAAAAGCTGAAAGAAGAAGTATTATTAACTTGAGACACTGACAGGATAAGATAATGTGAATTCATCAACTCTATAGCCATTATTAAGTGTAACTCACCACATTTTCTCCAAAAGTCATCAGTTTTAGGAGGGATTAAAAGGGACAGAACTAAAATTTGAGTCAAAATCAGAGATGTCCCTAAAAATGAAAGGTATAATAAAGTCCTGAGGACAGGTACTTATAAAATTTGGCCCGGCATGCTTTTGAGGTTGTCTTAACCAGAGGGAGATCTGGTCAATACACCATATCCATTCCAAATGGACCTTACTTAGGTTAGGTTCTGATTTCTTATTATATTCATGAATACACTTTTATTAACATAGGATCGCCAATGAGTATGTGTGAATCTACAAGTCAGAATGCTGATCATTCAGGTGTCAGACCATTTTTGGGGACAGTTGGTTAGGAACAGGTATCCCCATGACAGAGCATGGAAGTTGAGGTACTGGCAACCTTACAGTACAGGACAGATAAGTCTCAATAGTTTCACTGCAGCACAGTGACCACAGGTACTTAGTATGTATAGCCACTCCCCAAGAGATTTTGTAAAGTTGACCTATATACAGTAAACTGTAGCAATATTTAGGGAGTATCTTTACCAGTGCTCACTCCAGTACTGCTTAACTTTCATACAATCCACGGACACTTTATTTAATATTTGTGAAAAAAGACGTCACAGGAATGTTATCCAGGATAATAAAACTAGAAGCCGGGGCAAGTCCACACACCAGTACATCAATTCTGTTTACCATATGGAACACTAGGTGAATGTCTAACCATACCAAAACCAAGGCTATCATTCACTGGCTATTACTGAAAAAAATCTCCTACAATGTTTCTTCAAGAAGCTAAATTAAAAAAGTGTTGTTGTTGTTGTTTGTCTTTCGGCTTTTCCTGGTAAGGGGTCGCCACAGCGGAACTCCAGTCCGCTAATGATTGGCAGTAGATTTTTACAAAATGCCGAGGTGCCAGCTCGATGGCCAGCCTTCAGCAAAGGCACACCCATTTACACATGCATGTCTTTCGAACGCTACCCAACCGCGGTAATGAATATATACATATATATATATATATATATATATATATATATATATATATATATATATATATATATATATATATATATATATATATATATATATATATATATATATAATGGTACATAGAAGTATATCAGGGAAGAGGGGAGTGGCTATCTTAATTCCTCCATTCTTTGAAAGATAAGGCAGAAAAGTGTTATAAGATAAAGATGGCAGATGGTTTATTCTCAAATATAAGTGGCTTAAACAACTAATATGGCTAATTAATTTTTATGGTCTTAGGAATGATGATACACTCCCCCCCACTCCAGCTGAACATGATGACTAAAATGAGGATGCTCACTGACCACAGAGGCCATATAGTGTTAGGAGGAGACTTCAGTACTATCCTAGACCATAAACTGGCCAGCATCAACCGTATGCCTAACATTTCAGCATTATTTGGAGGTATGTGCACAGAATGGGGCTTGGTGGTCAGCTGGAGAATAATAAACCCAGATGACAAAGAGTTCACATGCATGAGTTACCAAGTGGGTGTTATAAGCAGGCTGGATATGTTGTAAGCAGGCTGGATATGTTATTTACCACTAAATTTCTCATCCCCAAAATCCACTCTGCACAGATTACTCCAACACCATTCTCAAATTACAATCCATTGTTTATTTCTGTCTTATTTGACCTAATGATTAGACCCACATTTCAGTGGAGTATAGCTCTGTTATGGCTTAAAAATAATACTAGAAGGGAAACCATGAGAAAGTGGACTGATGCATCCTGGGTGGACCTTCCATTCTCTTTCCATAATAATAGATCACATTGAACAGTATTTAAGGCTCAGTTATATATATCAGGTGTCAATAATTAAATCAATCAGACAGACTTTCTTATGCAGACAAGTACGGCTGAAAAGGAGGAGGAACTCCAAAGGCTGGAAGAAAAATACAGATGACGTGCATATAAAGATACAGTCATGCATAGAAGCAGATTACTACTTAAAAGATCATTCAAAGCCATACAGTCTTGTTTGGTTCATAATGCACTGGAAAAGTATAAACTTTCCTACTGGGTTAGGGACATTGAATTGCTAAAGGTAAAGAAATATAGTTGGGAAGAGATCCATTAAACCATTCAGAATGGTGATGTAATGTACTTATTTAGGTAACCTTCTTTCAATATATCCAGATAAAGTCCTAAATTACAATATTAAAGTGTTACTGAAATTCATCACTGCACGGATCTCTTACAGAAAATATCATTGCATTCTCTTCCTTTCTAAAAATTCAAGTAGTTAAGATGTTTTATTTCCGTAAAAAAAACAGTTTTTGGCAAGAAACCTACCACACTTTACTATGTGTAGGCATCCTTTGATCCAGAGGGATCATTTGTTTGCATCCCTGTTGGACTGATTCGAGCAGTGTCTTCTGTGGCTGTGCAATCCAATCCAGGTCTGGCAGTCCTTTCCACATTGTGAGCAGCAGTAGGCAGATGTCAGTCTGGTATCAAGGGCATGGAACTCCTTCAAGGATCGCTTGTCCTCTCCTCCCTTTGCCAATGTAGTTTCATACGTAGTGAGAGCTTCCTGCACTTCCTGTTTCTAGGCATATTTGTCTGAGGTAAGAGAATACCAAGTGTTTGCACTGATGGACAGAGCACTGAGATCATGCTTGCACATGTCCTTGCAGTGCAATTTAGATAGCCCTTTTGGCCTCTTTCCATACTCCAGCTCTCCAAAGAGGAGGTCTTTCGATATTTGGCCATCCATCATGCACGAGACCTGACACAACCAGCGCATACACCTCTGTTTCTGGAGGGTGAACATGGAGACACTGCTTACTCTCTCAAGCACTGTGCTGTTGGGGATCTTGTCCTGCCATGAAATACCAAGTATGTGCCTGAGACAGAGCATATGGAATATGTTGAGCTGCTGCTCCTGTTTCATGTTCATGTTTCACTAGCATACAGTAGTGTGCTCAAAGCACAGGCAGTCTAAACCTGTACCTTGGTGTGCACAGTGAGCTTATCAGTAGTCCATACTCTTCATCAGCTTGGAAAATGTTGTGGCAGCTTTTCCAATGCACTTGTTGATCTCACTATCAAGCAACAAGTTGTCCAAGATCATAAAGCCTAGGTACATGAACTCATGGACTACCTTCAGCTTGTAGTCACTCACCCTGATAGTTGGCTTATTGCCCATGTTTTGAACTATGAACAGGGTCTTCTTTAAGCTGATTGTGAATCCAGCTTCTGTGCATGCATCCGCAAAGCAAGTCATGAGTGACTGAAGTTCCTGCTGAGTGTGAGCAGCAGTAGCTGCATCATCAGCAAAAAGGAACTCCCTTAAGATACTAAGCCTCAACAGTCTGAAGAGGTTACAGTCCATTCTGTTTTGGAGAAAAATATGCTCTGCAGCAGTTCCAAAAGCAAATTTCAACAGAATTGAAAAGAAGATGCCAAACAGTGTTGGAGTCAGTACACACCCCTGTTTCATTCCACTGAGAATACTCAAAGGTTTGGATGTGAATCCATTGTACACAATGGTCTCCTTCATGTCTTCATGGAAGACCGTGATAATGCTGAGCAATGTTGGGGGATAGTCAATATTAAACAAAAAAACACCACTAAGTTTATGAACAAAAAACAAGAGTGAAATAACCAGAGCAAAAAATGAATACGCCAAACCACGCAGGTAAAATTGGGTGCATTCAAGAAAATGACTTTTACACCATTAACAACTTCACTTTATATAACAAACAATTAACAATCATTCAATAAATCCATAAGACAATTAAAAGTTACATCACCATAGTGAGACAAAATTATAACCCTTTTGTGTATAAATCACCCAAAACATTACAATATTAAATTAACAACCAAGCAGTTTCTGAATACTAAATGCTTTATGAGAATAACATTTCAATGTTTTTAGAATCACATTTAGAAACCTAAACTTTATATTTATATAATACTGTTCTTATTCACAAAATGCAAGTATTAACTTCCTGGTTAAGACCTTTAGGATGAAGAGTTCTGAAATTAATAATTAAGTTAGCTTCCAATTGTCAAAGTCAAGTAAACCTTTATTGTCATTCAGACCATGCAGCAACACTGCACAGCTGAACAAAATTACTTTTCTCTTAGCTCAAGTGCAAAAACAAAGCATAAACACAGGAACAATTACATCATCAACAAGAACATCATCAACAGCCGAGTCCAAGCCATCGAATGGCACCAAGATGCAATAACCATGTCCATAACCCATCACAGTGGCGAACTGCAGTGACCACAGTAGTCCATACCATCCACACTATCG
The DNA here is from genome assembly GCF_019279795.1 of Protopterus annectens. NCBI lineage: Eukaryota > Metazoa > Chordata > Ceratodontiformes > Protopteridae > Protopterus > Protopterus annectens. The sequence goes on along the minus strand of NC_056733.1, from coordinate 342,498,871 downwards.
ATAGCTATCCACAACTCCAATAATGCCCAAAGTACCAGGCCATTCATTCCGACCCAACAGAACCAGCCACCACTGTACATGCATCAAAAACTTTCTATCCACACCATCCTCACTGCTGTAGGCTTTCATCCTCCAACACCAGCAATATCCTAATTTCCAGACCAGTTCTCTCCAACCCACCACAACCTGGAAATTCTACAGTCATTTGCACACAGCCCAACCACCACTCCTTGAAGGGCTGAATGTCTGCAATCATACCATGATCCTGAAATCCAAGGCAAACTCCCACACCAATCAAAAAAGCACCATGGTTGCAAAATGATCACACACCCGACCCACTCAAAACCAGATTTCTAAATGGACAACTAATGAGAATCACACACAAAACACAAAAACGGATATAGGTAGCCAGAGTAGCCGCAGCAATATGGGCACCACAATCTTAGTCTACCAATTGTATCTATTTAGTTAAATATTCAACCCCCTGGCTAAAGTTTGCTTTGGCCAAGATACTAAAAAATAAACTTACATCTGACCCTCCATGCATTGTATAAAAATAATTGGCTACTGGGCTTTTCAACCTTCCATTCCAAATATCACCCAAATGTTCCATAATACGACTCTTGGCCATTCTTTTAGTTTGGCCTATATACCATCTGATTGGTGTGCATCTGCACCCAGTGATGTATGTAACCCCACAAGAATGACAGTTGAAAGAGCCCATGGCCTTATAATTCTTTTTATTAATGAAGGTCCCATCCAAATTCTTGACCTTACCACAAACCTTACAAGTACCACATGGTAACAGCCCAAATGACCAACCCCGGCTTTAGTTTTCCCCAAGTTTAGAAGTTCCTTCAAATTAAGAAATCGACTATAGGAAAAAGTTACCCTGTTAGGGAACACATTTGCCAAGGATGGATCCTCACAAACTAAAGGCCAGAATCTTTCCACTGATCTCATTAGTATATCCGAAAGTGGAGAATATTTGGAAACAAAGAATAATCCATCATCTCTATCAGTTTCTTTTATAAGTCTTGGTTTTAAATCAAAGTCATCCTGTATGTTATTATAGGAGGCATATCCCATCACACCTATACCCCCCCATGCTCTTATTTCAGCCTTATCCAAAACAGCAGCATTATACCCTCTGTTTAGAAGTTTCTGTCTAACCTTATAAAATTCCTGACGTATACTAGATTTATCAGAGGTGTTGTTGAAAATACATTTGTTTCCCCATATGGTAAAGAGGCCAAAAGGTGGGGAGGATGCATGCTGTCAGCTGACAGGAAGTTATTAACAGCAGTCTCTTTAATGAATGGTCTAGAGGAAACTTCTTGCATGTCTGATATAAAAAATTCTAAATCTAAATATTGAATGCTTTTTAAATTAATTTCATAAGTAAACTGTAAACCAAAACTATTCCTATTCAAATTTTCCATGAATTCATGAAAAACTTCCACCTCACCTTTACAGATGAAAATCAAGTCATCTATGTACCTTTTATACATAACAACATCTTCTTCTTCCGGCTGCTCCAGTTAGGGGTCGCCACAGTGGATCATCTGTTTCCATTTCTTCCTGTCCTCTGCATCTTGCTCTGTCACACCAACCACCTGCATGTCCTCTCTCACCACATCCATGAACCTTATCTTAGGCCTTCCTCTTTTCCTGTTACCTGGCAGCTTCAACCTTAGCATCTTTTTCCCAATATACTCTGCATCCCTACTCAGCACATGTCCAAACCAACGTAATCTTGCCTCTCTGGCTTTGTCTCCAAACCTTCCAACCTGGGCCGACCCTCTAATATACTTATTTCTAATCCTGTCCACCCTCATCACACTCAGTGCAAATCTTAACATCTTAAACTCTGCCACGTCCAGCTTTGACTCCTGTCTTTTTGTCAATGCCACTGTCTCTAACTCATATAACATAGCTGGTCTCACTACCCTCTTGTAGACCTTCCCTTTCACTCTTACTGGTACTCATCTGTCACAAATTACTCCTGACACACTTCTCCTCCCACACCATCCTGCCTGTACTCTCTTCTTCACCTCTCTTCCACACTCACCATTCCTCTGAACTGTTGATCCCAAGTATTTATACTCATCTGCCTTCACCAGCTCTACTCCCTGCATCCTCAACATTCCTCTATCCTACCTCTCATTCACACACATATATTCTGTCTTAGTCCTGCTGACCTTTATTCCTCTTCTCTCTAGAGCATATCTCAACCTCTCCAGGGTCTCCACCACCTGTTGCCTACTCTCACTACAGATCACAATATCATCTGCAAACATCATAGTCCACAGGGACTCATGTATGATCTCGTCTGTCAACCTGTCCATCACAATTGCAAATAAGAAAGGGCTCAGAGCTGATCCTTGATGTAATCCCGCCTCCACCTTAAAAGCATCTGTCACTCCCACTGCAGACCTCACTGCTGTCACACTCCCCTCGTACATATCCTGTACCACTCTTACATACTTCTCTGACAATCCCGACTTCCTCATACAATACCACAACTCCTCTCTAGGCACCCTGTCATATGCTTTCTCTAAGTCCGTGCAACTCCTTCTGACCTTCTCTGTACTTCTCCAGCAACACTCTCAGAGGAAACATCGCATCTGTAGTGCTCTTTCCTGGCATGAAACCATACTGCTGATCATTAATCATCACCTCCTTTCTTAACCTAGCTTTCAGTACTCTGCTAATCCACTGCACTTCATGATTCACTATCCGCACATCATCCAGCCTTCTCTCCCTCTTATTCTCTTCATTCATCAGCCCATCAAAGTACTCTTTCCATCTGCTCAACACACTCTCCTCTCTTGTGAGTATGTTTCCCTCATTATCCTTTATCACCCTTACCTGCTGCACATCTTTACTAGCTTGGTCCCTCTGTCTAGCCAATTGGTACAGGTCCTTTTCTCCCTCCTTAGTGTCCAACCTTTCATACAACTCTTCATATGCCTTATCCTTAGCCTTCACCACCTCTCTCTTTGCCATGCACCTCATCTCCTTGTACTCCTGTCTACTTTCTTCATCTCTCTGACAATCCCACTTCTTCTTTGCCAACCTCTTTCTCTGTATACTTTCCTGTACTTCCTCATTCCACCACCATGTCTCCTTGTCGTCCTTCCTCTGTCCAGATGTCATATCAAGCACATTTCTAGCCATCTCCCTTACTAGCTCTGCTGTAGTTACCCAGCTATTTGGTAACTCTTCACTGCCATCCAGTGCCTGTCTTAACTCTTCCCTGATCTCCACCTCACAATTACACTTTTTCAATTTCCACCATTTAATCCTTGGTGCTGCCCTCACACTCCTCCTCCTCCTCTTATTGATCGCCAATGTCATCCTATAAAAATCAGTTTTATAAATATACAGATTTTCAAAATGGCTCATAAAAATAATGGCATATGAGGGAGCAAAGGATGCCCCCATTGCCGTGCCTTCCTTCTGCACAAAATACTGCTTGTCAAACTTGAAACAATTTTGCAATAAAGAAAATTCCAACAATTGTAACAAATAAGTGGTATGTGGACTCTCCCCCAACATTTTCCCAACTGTCTCCAAATCCCATGAATTCCTTATGCTAGTGTAGGGAGATTTAACATCTACACTAGCCCAGTAAAAATTCTCATTCTATTTCATTCCCCGCACCAAGTCACAAAGTTCCTTGCCATCTTTGATGTGAGACATAATTCTGGGTAAGTGACTCTTGAGCTGATAATCCAAAAAGGTACCAACATTCTGCAAATATGAGCCCTTACCCAAAACTATTGGCCTGCCTGGTGGGTTATTTAAACTTTTGTGAATTTTGGGAATTTTGAAAAAAACTGCATCCCTGGGTTTTTCATATATAATCTTTTAATGTCATTGGGGGAAAAAAGCCTAATCTCTCACCTCTTTCCAAAAGATCGAATAGGCTAGCATTAAAAACAGAAACAGGATAGTCACTTAGCTTAGTGTAAACTGAAACATCATTCAACAGTTCCTCTGCTAAGTTATTGTATAAGGCTCTAGATAACACCACCCAATTCCCACCCCTGTCAGCCTGAGTGTACACATAATTACTATTAACTACCTGTAATGTTTGCAATGCCATCCACTCATTTTTATCTAAGTTGTACTTCTGGTGTTCTTTTCTAAATTTGTTATATTCAAGTTCAATTTGTCTACATAAAACATTCCCAAACTGGCAAATAGAAGGTGAGGATTTGGGGGGGGTACAAAATTACTAGTATAAGGAACAGGAGGAACAGTTAATTTCCCATATCCTGTTAGAAATCCACCCCCCCTGTTCATTCATGGTATCAACTTCTCCACATCACACATCGTTTATATCAACCAACATGTTTTCATGCAAAGACATATTCATTAAAGAATCATCAGAAACACTGCTTAAATTCAAATCACTTGTCTATTAACTGCATTTATGTTAATGGAGCAGTTTCTAAAAAAGACTTTTAGATGTAACTTTCTGCAAAAACGGCCTACTTCAAATAAGAGGTTGGCCAAGCTAGGAAAATGCATAGGAACACATTTTGTACCTTTTGATAACAGTGATTCGGTTTCTTTATTTATGCTTAAATCAGACAAATTTATTATTTTTAAAGTCAAATTCACTGCCCTGAGCACCTTGCTGGTGCACATACCTGCATGGAATGAATTCAACGCAGTTCCCATGAGTAAAAAAATCATGGGTTGAAATACCATTAAAAGGTCTAGCTTCTTTATCTCCTCTGGCCCCCACCAGTGTTGTTGTTCTGCCATCTCCAACCATGACCCTTGGATTGCTGTGCAGTTGAAAACTATTCCTGCTGGTTTACCCCTTCCGAATTAAGCTCCTCGAATGAAGCACTTTTTTTTACTGCTGGACACTGTTTCTACGGAGGAGACCAAAGAATCTCACAAGACGTGAGAATTTCTCTCACTACAGTTCCTGTTGCATCTATTTTTTTCTTTATTTGCATTGCCAGGAAAAGATTAAATTATTTTTTATAATCTACAGTAAAGAACCACCAAATTGTAAAATATATATCCTTTTAATCAAGAACAGAAACAGGAACATGCATCAATTAGCTAAACCATTTAATCAATTAGTGGACTTGTTGCTAGGCAACTGTTGCATAGTATATGTATCAACATTATAAACATGTAAACATAAAGCACATCGATATAAATATAATCAGCAAATGTGCTGTGTTCCTGGACAAACTAAAACTGTGCAGAGAGCCATTTAAAACAATAAGCTCAAACTGTATCTGTAAAAACTCTTTCAAAATCAAATGGTGCAGATTAAACAGACCACAATATATGGGTCATATTGTTCACAAAACAATCAAAACACTCGATCACATCCATCCATTATAATTATAACTAAACCCTAGACCCCAAAAATGTATTTGTACCCTTTGATAAAACAAACTTCGAACATTACAGATCTTAGACATTTTGTAGACTGCATATAACATTGAAATATATATCAACAAAATAATAAAACTAAAGTAACAAAGAACAAGTATACGATACCATATATATGTACATAAGCTCTCCTTGAGCACACTAGATACCAAATTGCTTACGTATAACATCATCAACCTTACTAGACATAGCGGTATAGAACTAAAAGTTCCATAACGCTATGGCTGTCAGGTCAAGAAATTATTTAAAGCAACAGTGTGAGAAAATAGATTCTATCATTGGTTTTGCAATATGCTATAAATATGGCATCAATATTGCACATGTTCCTATAGCAAACATTTAGCACCGGGGATTAATAGCTCTATATCTCTAAAACCAGTGCTGTTGTCTCAATGACAGTATACTAAATATAGTATACCAAATTCAATATTTAAGTAATGCTGATGAGACAAATATAAACAAATGTATATTAAGTTGTTATTATTAGTGGGATCCCCTTAACAAGTTTTGTCTATAATACATATCATGTCATGCTATGCATGTAGTTTCCCAATGTTCTCATATACTGCCCTTGACTATTGGTTTATATTTTTTGGGCTGTTTCATTTATGCATATATCTTTTTGCACCTTATACACACTTTTTCATATTTGTAAATGATTATAATTCATGCTTGATTTTCATAATTTTCAGAATGTGTATCTTGTTATTTTTATTTAATACGCTGTCCGATTTTTACTCAAGCATGATATTGATAAGCTGTCCTTTCCATTTCTTTTTTTTCACATTAGCTATCATGGCTCATCTGCTTCAAGATGTTAGTCTACGACATTTATGATTATCATGGTATGTCCTTGTTGTTTACAAGGACTCTATGTTCACCTTACAGACATGTATTCAGGTCATATATTAATTTGTTTGGTGAGGCGTCACATGGACAGCTGTTCATGAATATTAGAGACCTTCTATGTTTAAGAGAGTGTATTTAGTACTGAGGATAATGTTACAAAGATATGTGTGTATACGTTCTAATTTATATGCTTTAATGTAACAAGCACTTAACGTTTAATGCAGACATTGTTTGCTATAGGAACATGTGCAATATTGATGCCATATTTATAGCATATTGCAAAACCAATGATAGAATCTATTTTCTCACACTGTTGCTTTAAATAATTTCTTGACCTGACAGCCATAGCAGTTCTATACCGCTATGTCTAGTAAGGTTGATGATGTTATATCTAGTGTGCTCAAGGAGAGCTTATGTACATATATATGGTATCGTATACTTGTTCTTTGTTACTTTAGTTTTATTATTTTGTTGATGATATATATTTCAATGTTATATGCAGTCTACAAAATGTCTAAGATCTGTAATGTTCGAAGTTTGTTTTATCAAAGGGTACAAATACATTTTTGGGGTCTAGGGTTTAGTTATAATTATAATGGATGGATGTGATCGAGTGTTTTGATTGTTTTGTGAACAATATGACCCATATATTGTGGTCTGTTTAATCTGCACCATTTGATTTTGAAAGAGTTTTTTACAGATACAGTTTGAGCTTATTGTTTTTAACGTCCGCGAATGAGATGCTCCACCAATGTTTTTACGAAATGGCTCTCTGCACAGTTTTAGTTTGTCCAGGAACACAGCACATTTGCTGATTATATTTATATCGATGTGCTTTATGTTTACATGTTTATAATGTTGATACATATACTATGCAACAGTTGCCTAGCAACAAGTCCACTAATTGATTAAATGGTTTAGCTGGATCTTTATTATGTATTAATGAAATCTGAAGAAGCGTTGTACCGCCGTGAAAGCGCTTATTCCTTTTTGTTCCTGTTTCTGTTCTTGATTAAAAGGATATATATTTTACATTGCTAGTATCAACGGCTGAAATTGCAGGAATATCTCACTGAATTGTCCTAAGTGGCTGGTTCACCGCTTTTGTTCTTTACTGTGGATTTTTGTTTTTGGTGAGTGAACCACTTGACAATTTTTACCGACTTTTCCTTACATCATATTTTTTATAATCTGTAATGTCCCGCTCCAGTTTACCTTTCTTTCTATTGATAACAGTCTCTTCAATTTCAGACACGAACTTTAATATCTAAAAGCTTTTTAGTAAAAGTCACCTCAGGAACAGAATTTTTAAGCCGCTGCTGCAGACTCAACAGTCGATTTCTTAATTTGAAGGAACTTCTAACTAAAGCCGGGATTGGTCGTTTGGGCTTTTATACCTGTGGCACTTGTAAGGTTTGTGGTAAGGCCAAGAATTTGGATGGCACCTTCATTAATAAAAAGAAATATAAGGCCATGGGCTCTTTCAACTGTCATTCATTTGGGGTTATATACATCACTGGGTGCGGATGCACACCAATCAGATGGTATATAGGCCAAACTAAAAGAATGGCCAAGAGTCGTATTATGGAACATTTGGGTGATATTCGGCATTGGAGGTTGGAAAGCCTGGTGGCCAATCATTTTTATACAATGCATGGAGGGTTGGATGTAAGTTTATTTTTTAGTATCTTGGCCAAACCCAACTTTAGCCAGGGGGTTGAATAATTAAATTGTTACAATTGGAAGCTAAATTAATTATTAATTGTGGTACTCTTCATCCTAAACGTCTTAACCATGAAGTTAATACTTGTATTTTGTGACTAAGAACAGTATTATATAAATATAAAGTTTAGGTTTTTAAATGGGATTCTAAAAACATTGAAATGTTATTCTCATAAAGTATTTAGTATTCAGAAACTGCTTGGTTGTTAATAATTTAATATTGTAATGTTTTGAGTGATTTATAGACAAGAGGGTTAAAAGTTTGTCTCACTATGGTGATGCAACTTTTAATTGCTTATGGATTGATTGAATAATTGTTAATTGTTTGTTATATAAAGTGAAGTTGTTAATGGTGTAAAAGTCATTCCCTTGAAGGCACCTAGCAGAGGTACCACAGAACACCATTAAATAGCTTGAATTTTACCTGCGTGGTTTGGCATATTAATTTTTTGCTCCGGATAGTCAATATTAGCCAGAATCATGGACAGATCATTCATACTGACAAAGTTGAATGCCTTAGTTAGATCAGTGAGGGCAATATACACAGGTTTGTTCTGCTCCCTACACTTTTCTTTTATTTGCTTAACAGACAAAACACAATTATATGTAGACCAGTTCTGAACCCACACTGAGACTCTAGGTAGACACACTGACTGCAAGAACATGGAGCCTCTTCAGGACAACAAGTGCAAACAGCTTTCCCACAGTACTGAGAAGGGAGATGCTGCAATAGTTGTTACACCACTTTTGTCACCCCTGTTCTTACAGACAGTAATGATGTTAGCATCCCTCATACCTTGCGGTACGTTGTCTTCTCTCCAGCAATGGCAAAGTATTGCAAGCAGCTCTGATATTTGGGTACCATTGCCACATTTGAGAATTTCCAAGGGAATTACATTTTTCCCCAGGAGCTTTTCCAGAAGAGAGTGCTTTCAGCATGTTGAAAAATTCCTCCAAGGTGGGCTCAACATCAAGTTCAGTCATGGTTGGCAGAGGCTCGGTGGCATTCAGGGGTCTCTCTATAACTATTGTCTCTGGCGTGCAGCTGTGAGTAGTGTTCCTCCCAGCATTCCATCTGCTTGGTTCTGTCCTTCAAGCCCTCACCTTTACTAGATTTTCACCACACTTTACTAGATCTAATGAAATAACTAACATTCAAAAGCAATTATTCAGTTATTTATAAAAGGGCTGTCTGCTAAGAATTTCTAGGGAAAAATGTGTAACTCACTTAAAATGGGAAGAATATGTTTTCCCAATATGTGGGGTTATAATAGCTAGACAATAAAAGAAACTTTTTTTGTTTCAGATAGAATGCTGCCTACTCCAGCACCAAAAGAGTGTTCATATGGGGCCTCCTTCCAATAAAGTCTGTGTTCCAGTGGGAAGAGAGGCTTAGGTGCAATGATTTGTCAGACACAATCTATCAGTCAAGCCCAGGAGCTCTCTATGGTTGGACTCTAGGATCTGAGCAAACCCGTTAGTCAGAATTAATGATTCCACTATCATGTGGGCTAAATGGCTAAACAAGGGTATTTTCAATTTTTCACTTTATATGATAGGTCCAACTCATCTTTATGTCCTCTACAGTACCTACAACACTGGAACATTCATACACCAAATATTACATGGTGGCAATATTTCCACATTAGATCTTTCTTTGAATGGAATATTAGGGTCATGAACAATGGATGGGGCACAGCTTTATTTGGTAAAACCAACATTAAAGGAGATAAGGCAGTGGAAATGATATGAAAAATTAAGGATCTATATGCACTAACAATGCACAGTACAATTAACCCTATTACCTCGGTTCACCAAAAGTAGCAAGACTTAACTGCACTCTTTCTAATTCTGAGTGGGATTATGTGCTTAAACTTTAAACCCACTCATTTTACATAATACCTGGCACTGGACTCCCAGGTAAGTTCAGCCAACAGCATAAAGTCATAGAGAATACCTGCTGGAGGTGTAATATAGCACACACTATTTATTTATTTATTTATTTATTTATTTATTTATTTATTTATTTATTTATTATTTAATTTCTCTTTGTTGATCAGGAAAGTTCAACTGGACAGAGCTCATTTTCAACAGAGACCCTGGAGGAAATGTTCCATCACAATACATCTATATTAAGAAGTAAATTTCAGGCAGTTCTCAGAAAAAAAAACTATAATTACATTTCTCAGAAAAAAACAAATATAGTTACAACACAGGTATATACAGAAAAGTATTTACATCAATTTAAGTCTGTGCAGTTCTGGTAGCACTAAATTCATGGAGGAAGTAAGTGGATTTATACTGCAGAAGGGAAAAAAATATTTGTAAAGAAGTTTAGTGTTCTTATACATCCATAAAGAAAGGTTTTAAAGAGTTCAGGCGATATAATGACGAGTATAGATGAGAAGTAAGTTATAAAATTATGTAGGAGATGAGATAGTATTGTGCTGGATGGTGGTAATACCATATGATGAGACAGAAGTGTATAAGATTAGTTTTATCTATGCTGCCTGTTCCAAAGTGGTGTATCTGGGAGGTTTATAACTTAGATATACAGGGAATGCATGAGAGGGGTAGAGTGGTGGATGGAGGAAATCAGAAAAACAGAAGGATTAGATGTAATGTTTAAGTGAGAGAAAGGTGAGAAGTAGTGTTGAAGATAGGTGTGAAAAGGGGTGAATTGATTCAAGTGCAGGAGGGAAAGTTAGGAGTGTATTTATTCACGTATGGGGCAGTTAGGGATAAGTAATATTTTTTTTCAGTAAAGGTCTCAACGCGGTGATGAACATGAGCAAGACTGGGTTAGGTATTGTTTGAGCTGGATTTTACAGCTTGGAAGTTTGTTAGTCATTTTTATCTCATTATATCTGAGTGACGCCTCCAGGTACAGCTGTAGTTATAGTGGATATAAAAAGTTTACACACCCCTGTTAAATGCCATGTTTTTGTGATATAAAAAATGAGACCACAATAAATCATTTCAAAATGTTTCCCACCTTTAATGTGGCCTGTAACCTGTACAATTCAATTGAAAAACAAACAAATCTGTTTGGGGAAAAAATATAAAAAATAAAAAGCATACAATACGCTGGTTGCATAAGTGTGCACACCCTTAAACTAATACTTTGTTGAAGCACCTTTTGATTTAATTACAGCATTCAGTCTTCTTGGGTAGGAGTCTATCAGTATGGCACATCTTGACTTGGCAATATTTGCCCACTCTTCCTTGCAAAAGCACTCCAAATCTGTCAGATTGCAAGGGCATCCCTTGTGCACAGCCCTCTTCAAATCACCCCACAGATTTTCTATTGGATTTAGGTCTCGGCTCTGGCTTTGCCATTCCAAAACTTTAATTTTCTTCTGGTGAAGCCACTCTTTTATTGATTTGGATGTATGCTTGGGGTCAATGTTGTGTTGAAGGTGAAATTCCTCATCTTCAGCTTTCTAGCAGATGCCTGAAGGTTTTCAGCCAAAAGTGACTGGTATTTGGAACTGTTCATAATTCCCTCCACCTTGAGTAAAGCCCCAGTTCTAGCTGAAGAAAAGCAACCCCAAAGCATGATACTGCCACCACCATGTTTCACCGTGGGGATGGATTTCTTTTGGTGATGCAAAATGTTGTTTTTGCGCCAAACGTACCTTTTGGAATTGTGGCCAAAAAGTTCAACCTTGGTCTCATCAGACAATAACACATTTTCTCATATGCTTTTGGGAGACCTGCTGTATTGTTTTGAAAATTTTAGATGGGCCTGGATGTTTTTCTGTGTAAGAAAAGGCTTCCATCTTGCAACCCTACCCCATAGCCCAGACATATGGAGAATACAAGAGATTGTTGTCACATGTAGTACACAAACCTGTACTTGCCAGAAATTCCTGCAACTCCTTCAGTGTTGCTGTAGGTCTCGTGGCAGCCTCCCTGACCAGTTTTCGTCTTGTCTTTTCATCAATTTTGGAGGGCCATCCAGTTTTTTGCAACATCACTGTTGTCCCATATTTTCTCCACTTTTTGATGACTGTCTTCACTGTGTTCCATGGTATATCTAATGCTGTGGAAATGTTTTTGTACCCTTCTCCTGACTGATACCTTTCAACAGTGAGATTTCTTTGATGCTTTGTACGCTCTCTGAGAACCATGACTTTTGCTGTTTCAAGCAACTGAGTAAATGTCAGGAAAATCCTACTAGGACAGCTGAACTTTATTTGGGGTTAATCAGGGTCTTTATAATTGATGGCAGGTATGTACCCAAGGAGACTGAATGCTGTAGTTTAATCAAAAGGTGCTTCAACAAAGCATTAGTTTAAGGGTGTGCACACTTATGCAACCAACTTATTGTACACTTTTTATTTTTTATATTTTTCCCCCAACAGATTTGTTTTTCAATTGAATTGTACAGGTTAGAGGTCACATTAAAGGTGGGAAAAGTCTTGAAATGATTTATTGTGATCTCATTTTTTTATATCACAAAAACTTGGCATTTTAACAGGGGTGTGTAAACTTTTTATATCCACTGTACCTCCTCTAGGCATCAAATATTGGGTCTATATTATAAGACAGAAAGTGCATATGTGTGACTACATAAAAGTCGGCACATAATGCACGAAACCTAAAAATAGCGAACGGCCACGTAATCTAATTTTTCCCTAGGGAAAAAACGTACGCGGCTGTTCACTAAAAAAAAATAATTTAACACCATAAACAGGTGGAGGGCTTCACCCCCACACCCCCCTAACTAAATATAGCAACTCTGAGATCACACTATAGGGAAGGAAAGGGGAACTCCATGAAGTTGGCCATCTACCTCCTTGCCCTATGACATATTCATCGAATCGCTTAAATGCGATTCGATTAATATGTGTAGCTGTTTCAGTATTTGCTCAGAAGCATTTTCATGCATCTAATATGGACCCTCAAATATTGCTTGTTCGTATTTACATCAATAATTCCAAAACCATGCCATGCACAAGGTTTCAAAAGATTTAATCTTAAAGCTTACACAATGGCAAACTAAACTGCATTAATATTTTACCTTTGTCTAGTGCAGATAAAGTGATATTAACTGTTGTTTTTATTATATTAATTTATACAAATATTAATTTTCACATTTTTCCAAATATCTCAACAACCAAGTAACACAGACGGAACTCCTTAGCCTCATGTGAAAGCTTTCAGGTAGACGAATACAATGCTGCTGACAGTATGTGTGTAACTTGAGTCATTGCTGAAATATTAAGTAGTTTACAAAATATTACAAACATAATATTTATTGTGTTTACTGTGATTTATAAAATTTTGTTTAAGACCTAGGATCTAAAGAATACTGCCACTATAAAAATAGTTTGTGCTGAAGAGTTTGCCATTTATACTTCTTTCATAACCCCTAAGGTTCCAGAGATATGAATATTTGTTTGAAATATGAGTACATAATCTGATAGTGTCAAAAGGCTTAGACTCCACCCATTGGAAGTTACAGTGCAAACTTCCTGAGATCCATTGGCATGAATGAGTTGTTTGCGCAGGGATGGTGTTCTAGAATTTGGAGACGTAAGAGGACTATACTGAGTCCCTGATGAACTGTTTGCCTTACTAGTGCTTAGTAGAAATTTATCACCATAACGGAGACTCATGCGGGGGCAATACTATATGTTTTAATGGTCGGCATTTTTCAGGGTAATATATCAGTTTGTATGCCATTACCACCTGAGAATATGTTAGGTAGTTGTTAAGCTCTAGCCAGTTTAGCAGTTTTAAGACTTGGCAGTGGTAGGTTCAACTTGCTGTATTCGTAGCAAATTTAGTTACCCTGTTGTAACGGGACTAGTTTGGATTTTAGTGTAGAGCTTAGGTTTATATGGATAAGTGAAGAAAATAAGAGAGTTGAAAGCAAAACAAGATGAGGCTAGGGCTATTCTTGCTGGGTCTGTAAGGTACTGTTTGTTACTGTAAAGGGAGACCAGTCTCTGGTAGGTCCTTTTAACTATCTGAAGAATACATTGATCAAACTGACAACTGTCATCTACTACAATGCCCAGTAATACAGTGTGTGGTACTGCTTCACTTTCAATATTGTTTACAGTTATAACCAAGCTTGACTGAGATAAGAGCATCAGTTTTGTTTTATTGGGATTGAGAAGCAGGTTTGACTTATTCAGCCAAATTTCTATTGAAGATAAAGACATTTGAGTGATTTCTTTGTAGTTTGGGTATTGTGGGGAATGTACATATTAAAGCTTAATCATGTGTATTAACATAATATTCGCTTGGTCTATATCAGCTTGTTTACAAAAATATTGAAGAGAAGGGGTCCTGGTATAGAGCCCCGAAGGATACCAATGGTACTTGAGAGAGAGGAGGAGGGGTTCTGTTGCCATTTGACCGATTTTTGCTTTCCAGATAGATAACTAAGGAACCATGTCAGGGAGAATTGAGAGAGACCTATAGAGGGTTCAGTGAGTAAATGTTGGTGTGATACAGTGTCAAAAGCATTTGATAAGTCTATAAAGATGGCTGACACTAGTTTACCATTACTCCTATGCTGGCGTATAATGTTGGTGAAGTGAAGAATGGCAGTGGTTTTACTTTGGTGAGATCTGAAACCAGACTAGTTAAAGTGTATGACCCACTGGAACTCATACATGTGCATCTCACCATAAACAGGATCTTGTACCATATCCTTGTAACCTGTAGGTCTCACTCCATGTAGAGGAAACCCATATATCTATCTCAATGTACTAGAGTTCCTCACCATTCAACTCAATGTGATCTTCATCAGGAATCTCAACTACCCCTCTACAAATTGCGAATCTTACACCACTTCTAATGCAGAAGCCTACTGATTCCTAAACTTTGTTAATACCAATATCATGGAATAGTTGGTCCATCTCCTATCAGGGGTACAAACACCCTTGACCATGTACTCACAAACATGGGGGAATGATGTTTCTCACCCAATGTAATGTCCTCATGCATCAGATCTGACCACAAGGCAATATTTCTTCAAATAAAAATTAAATCCATGGACCCAGCAAAACCAAAAACCTTTAAGAACCACTCCAAAGTTAACCTCTCTCAAATAAGTGACACCTTGGCTAAATTCCAAGCACCATCAAACCCTGTAAACAAAACAGCATATGCTGATCTATTTACAAAATCCCTGTACAGCCATATTGATAACTTTATAGAGTGAGCTGTGCCCATTCATATTAAATATAAGACAAACTCAAAAGACAAGCCACCCTGATGGAATCACAAAATCAACTGGTTATGGGAAAAAAATCTTGATCACGCATAGGAAGAACAAAGCCCAACATATTAAAATACCCTTCACCAATCTAAACAGGCAGATAAGATGGTTAAGTAATACTCCAAAGGCTAAATTTTAAGAAAAATAGCTTCTCAGGCAAAGTACAACCACAAAGCTTTCTACGGCTATGTCTGTAACCTCAAAAGAAATATTAACTCACATGGCTTACTGGTTAATTGCAGAACTTATTGTAAATGGCATCACCCACACTGAACCAGAGGCTGTTGCCAATCTTTTGGATGGCAGGTTCGGCTCAAATTTTTCACTCACCTCCACCTCCAAAAGTCCAAAGGAAATACTGCATACCACAATCCCAGCAACATTACCAGGGAACAAGTCTTCAATGCACTTTCCAAGGCCAAAAAAACTCCATCGATGGATCCTAGGATGCTTACTAAATAGCATGAAACAAGGCCTCTCTAGTCCACTTGAATCACTTTTCATCTGGAGTCTACAGTCAGGTTTTGTGCCTAAGGAATGGAAGATGGCTACAGTCATTCCCCTGCACAGAGTAGGTTTAACCACTGATGTGGGTAATTACAGGCCAATAAGTCTGAACAGCCTCATATGTAAGGCCATAGAAAGAATCATAATGGACATGATAAATGAGTACGTAGGTAACTTGCAAATGCTGGACCCATCACAGTACAGCTTTGTTAAAAGAAGGTCATACCTATTAAATCTGATGGACTTCTTTGGGAGTCACCAAAGCAATGGATGAAGGCAAGACTGTGCAGACAGTTTACATCAACCAGGACAAGGGTTTTGAAATAATACCCCTCTCAGGCATTATAGAAGAGCTCACTGAATTAGGTATAAACCCTTTTATCACCCACTGGATAGTCAACTGGCTCCACTGATAGGACCCAGGAGGTCAAAATAGGAGAGGCCACCTCCACCAAGGGGCCAGTCACTAGCAGAGTCCCCCAGGGCTCGGTACTGGGCCCACTCCTTTTTGGCATCTATTTCTCTGAAGTGGAAGCAAAAGCTGAAGTTTATGGTTGACTAAGTTAGCAGATGATTGCAAGCGGGGGGTTATCACTGATTGCCCTGCAGACACTAGCATTCTAAAGAAGGCCTATCTCTGACTAAGAAGCCAGAGATCTGAGTATGCATATAAACAGTGGCCTTACCTTCAACCACCACATGGCCACAGTGGTGAGGAAATAATTTTATGCTACACAACTTATAAGTAATAACATGGCATCTAAGTCCAAAAGGTCATTACCCCACTGTACTCTGCCCTTATCAAACCAGTCAGAGTACAATGCTCCCTTCAGTATGTACCTGACCAGGCATATACAACAAAAAGAGTGACCTCAAAGGTTTCTTACAAAAAGAATACAAGGCATAACAAATTTGCCTTATGCAGAGGACCTTAAAGCCCCTTCCATCTACTCAGTCTCCTATAGATTGCTGAGAAATGATCTATGCCTGGCTTACAAGGCATCCGCAACCCCCCACACTTATGAATCTCCTACATATTCATAAGTCAAAGAGTACCAAAAATACAAAGTCTAAGGACCTAAATTTGTCTGTAACTTAAACAGAACATGCTGGAGATACAGATATGTGTCCCAGAAACTGTGCCTCCTATGGAATAGACTTCCCATTCATGTGAAAATGAGATAATCTGTTACCCAGTTTAAGCGCAACCTAGACCAGTGGATGGGGAATAGGAAACTTACACCATGCCTGACACCCATTTCTCTTACGGACAGAGGTAGCTAATAAATGCATAGCCCTCAATGTTCCATTTGTATAAACAGGTCAACATTTTTGGGGGGAAACTTGGCTAGGCTTAGAAAGGCACTCTGGGACGTTAGCCTTGTAACAATCTATGAATCTATGTTGCATTTCAGAGACAGGATTATTTTAATTTAGGCGATGTAAAAGATGAGCATGAATACATTTGTCAAGCATTTTTGATGGGGGGACTGCAGTAGACCTGTAGTTATTAAACTTTGTAGATGTGCCACCTTTGTGTAAAGGTATAATAAAGGACTTTTTCCAGGAACATATTTTTCAGATACAGATCTAGTTATCATTATACAGACAGGAAAAGCAATTGCATCTGCAGTCATTTTTAAGCAGCCAGAGGGGAGTTGGTCT
Organism: Protopterus annectens; assembly: GCF_019279795.1. Classification (NCBI taxonomy): domain Eukaryota; kingdom Metazoa; phylum Chordata; order Ceratodontiformes; family Protopteridae; genus Protopterus; species Protopterus annectens. Next base: position 342,481,458 of record NC_056733.1, on the reverse strand, counting down.
GCAGCTAGGGTGTGTGGTTTTAGCATGTGTAGGAGTTTTGTAATAGTGGAGGTAGTTACTGGGCTGAAGCAGAGGGCATTTAGCAAATACTGCAGGTACTGAGAGCGTAAGAAGGTATAATTGCTAGTGACGGACATTATTGTCTGTATAAAATGATTATTCAACTGTGTGGGAATTGAATCAGTAGTATTGTTGGATGTCATTTATATGTGTGCTCATTGCTATGGGGTAATAAACATGATTTTATGGGGAAAAGGAAGTAGTAAAAATCCAGACAACACCAAGAGATTTTGTCTTCTGTGTGGGCACAAAACAGAGAATCCAAAAGCATATCTGTCAAGAACAGCAAAACACCTACTATGAACCTGCCTTAGGGTTAAGGCTTACGATTCTTAAGATTGGCTTAAGATTCCAGTGTCTAATGGCAAAGGAACACATGAATTAAGTTAGAATGACAAGAAAACAGAGGACACTGCTCAGAAATGCAGAGGTTAATTACGTAGCATCATGCTTTTTAACTGTTACATGATGTCCCAGCAAGGGATACCGGACAAAAACGTATTCATGTTTCCTCACCAATGTCAATATTTATGAACATTTAAATGGATAAAGTTTTCTTTAAAACACTTTCACTGAATCAAAAACAAAGTATATTTCTACAGGCAGACAAACCATAGACACATGGGAAAAAGGCAAAGTATATTTTACTGGCAGTGGTTTTAGCAAACTTTATTTGATGAAACAAAATTCATACATATTTTTCTCAATCAGCTGTCATGTTCCCACAAAAGCTAGGGTAAAAAAATAAGTACATCATTTAATGATGGACAAGAAAAGTGGCAACTATTTAAACCAATAAGAACAAACCGAATACAGTTTTGCATAGTTAGATCTGAGAAGGGCCCAAATCAGGTTCAAACTATCATTTTCATTAAACTGGCCTAAAATGTGTCCTTAATAAAGTAGCTGTTTACCATCAGCAGTTCTATTTATGGAGGCATTGAGTACTACTCTCTGAAAGAGCTTATCACAAAGAAAGGGAACTTTAGGGACTCACAAGGACAGTCCTAATAGGTATTATGTGAAATGGAAATAAATGAAAGTGGATGTTTGGTGTAAGTTCTTGATAATCCCTAAATGGAACATCTCTCAACTGCCCAGCAACTTTCTGAGTTTATAAGGGCAATATTTACAATCCGTCCCTGTCTTGGGACCTTTATCTCTCCGTTTCTTATGGCTCTGTCCAGATTTCGTGTGCTAAGAGGATGAGAGGTACGCCAAATGGTCCTTCATACAGCCTCCTTACTGATGTACAGACACATGCTATACCAGAGCTCATGCTTATGGTTTCCTTAATTACATCTAGCTAGCTAGCTACACACACACACACACACACACACACACACACACACACACACAGATGCAAGTGGCACAGAGATAACATTTCCATCAAGTCAGTTTAAATAAATGTCCCATTCCATATTTTTTCAGTGCAATTTAATTTATATTAAAATAAGCAATTGATGGTTAATTATATTTTAAAGAAATCACAGCAGTTAATCACTTATCTTAATGGAAGCTGTGCTAATCAGTTGGAATATTTGACAGATTTAAGGGCTTTAATTTTCTTGGAAAGAAATCTCTGGGGCCTTTCCAGTTAAGCAATATGCTTGGATTTGTAGATACTAAAGGGAGCACTGTATTCAATGATGGGTCTGATAAGGGAAGAGTGCAGTGGTAGCATCACTTCTTTGGATCTTGTTGATGTACCCTTGGTGATTAACTGGGCTAGATAGCAATGTTTCATGGTGACCTGTTTCTTGGAGTTCCTGGTGATAATGAAAACATGATGTGTGAATGAGAGAGAGTTGACCACATAAGTATTCAGGTCTCCTATAACTATAGTTGTCAAATGTGTTGCACTCCTCACCACGGTCATACATTCAGCTTGTGTGCCTAGCACAGAGTATGGTGCCCCTGTCACAGGCACAAGTCAAAAATGGCTTCAGAGCTGTGCAAACTGGGAAAACAGGTCTCAAGCCTGCATACAATCAAACACATCCACTTTTATATCAGGTGAAACCATCAAATAATTAATCAATTAACTACCAAATTACCTAATGCTTTAATATAAAAAATATGTATAAAAAATATGTATATGTATAAACATTATATATAAACATCTCCCATTGCCTATGACCCACTAAAATGACCCATGCATATTTATTAGATACATTTTCCTATTTTAACTATTCTTACATTTATATCACAACATTTCATAACATATTAAAACATTTCTAACACTTTAAACAGTTGATAATATAAACATAAGCATGTGAAAAACATACCTAAATATGAATCTAAACATAATCTACTTCTAAATTTAACCCTCTGGGCGTCATAGTGCCATAGTTTAAAATCATCCTACTTTCAAGCACATTAAATTTTTGCTTCAACTCACTACTTTTAGCTTAAAACGGTCTTGCCACAACACTGAAGAAAAATATGGATTCATCTCCCCCATGTACTGTACAAAAATGTTCTGCCACAGGGCTCCTATAGTTTTTATTTCAATTATCACCCAAGTGTTCTAGAATTCTAACCTTAACATCCCTTTTGGTTTGGTACCATTTTATTTTTTCACATCCACATCCTATGGCGTACACTACTCCACATGAATTGCAAGTAAACCTGCCCTTGCTTAAAATTTTTTTAAGCAATGGGAGATGTTTATATATAATGTTTATATATAATGTTTATACATATTATACATATTTTTATGCATATTTTTTATATTAAAGCATTAGGTAATTTGGTAGCTAATTGAAAGTAGGATGTGTTTGATTGTATGTATCCTTGAAGGCGAGAAGCCGTGGTACCAGATGAATTTATTGTGAAGTAAAGAAAGTCTACTACCTTTCTACGTTGTTTTTTTTCATTGTTTTGAACTGAAGAGTTTTTTGTAAACTCAAGCCTGCATACCAAGAGTGAAAGTGCAGGAAATAAGAGAGTAAAAAAAAAGTTTAAATAAATATAATAAAACATAGTAAAAGTATAAAAGGGTTCCATATTGACTGGAGAAGTTGTAGCAAATCTGTCTTCAAGCCGTGACTTTAACCAAGAAAAATAAAAAACAAAAAATACCAAAAGTACTGCTGAATTCAGCCTGTATGGTTCTTTATATTTGTCATCAGGAAAATGGCAAGAAACTTATTGGACTAGGGGTTGGCATAATGGTTAAGGTGTTTACCTTGCAGACACAAGGTACATAGTTTGAATCTCACATCTGGTCACTGTCTGGATGTTAGCTAGGCATGTAATAGTCTGCAGACTCGTTGCTTACCATTTACCTATGAACCTATATGATGAAAAGGACAATGGTATCAGGAGGAGGAGCATGGCAGCCTAAAAGCTCCACATTCTGAGCAGTAGTAATGGCTGAGACACATAATCCCACACATTGCTGTTTCTCAACAGAACTGGAAATGTCAGTTTGCTACTAAGATTGTTCTTTAGTCCTTCATTCCATAATCTAAGGTATCCTTCCATGCACTGGCAACCATCAGCATAAGTCACTGCAGACAGATCATCCACACCTATGTAACTCATCGCCTCTCCAAATTGTAGGTTGTTCTCCTGAAGGGCTGCCACCTTTTCAGATGTCCAACATGCAACTTGCCATAGTAAAATTAAACATTTTGAAGAAAACATCAAGTAATACAAAGGACTTGTTTTTACTTCATCAAATTAAGACATAATGTCACATAATTGTGTTTGTATAGTGCCTCATGCCATATTAATGTATTTCAGGTGCTGTGTCATACCTGTCTACAGTACTTATTACAGAGTATATTTACCCTACAATATACAGACTTGTGCCGTTTTTCAGAATACAGCTGCCACATTAATTCTGTCTAGGAAGAAGATAACAATACCAACCCTGGCTTCCTCCCCACTGAGTGACGTCTAAGTAAGGGCTCTTGTCTGATAATAGCATAAACTCCTAGGACATTTGCAGACAGCTTTTATGCCTCTGACTTTCAAGAAAGAATGCTCTGAACACAAGACTTTCTATTCTCTAAATAAGAGAATATGAAGTGTGTCATGAGTGAATTGTGTCAGATCTAAAACATGAGGAAAATACCATTCCCAACAGTCTACATGTCTTTCTGCATTCATTCTTGGACTGTGGTAAAAAGTGATAATCACTTATATACATATGTTGCCATCTCTGACCTTTAACACATCCAAAGACATGCTCAGATCATGCACACCTGCCTCCACAGAAGAAGGGTGCTTTATAAGATGGTCAAGGCCTTCCCACTCTAAAGGGAGTTCTTTGGATGTATCTCATGTAAACATAAGTTTAGCACTACCTTAGTTCAAAGCATTATCTATGGGTGTCCTGTAGGGACATGGTAGAAAGTCTTACACAGATGTTCTGATTAAGTTTTATGGCTTTTATCTCCTAAATACCAGTATCACCATGCCTTGCATTCTGTAAGGAAATTCATTCAAAATGTAAACCAAGATTATGTGCAGAAGTTTAATTTAAAAACCCAGTTTGGTAATGTTTCCCTTCATTAGACAAAAAAAGCAGATCCTTTTAGAGAAGGGGTTAAGAGTTATGCTAAAGTACCCAGAGAAGAGGACAGAGGCAGATCAATTTAGAAAAGTCGCCAAGAGTTTCCACAAGTTCCCAGAGAGGAAGATAGAAGTAGATCCATCTAGAAAAGGAGCTAAGAGTTTCCCAAGGTACCAAGAGAAGGTGACAGAAGAAAAGCCATATTGCATAGCCAGAAGCCCTGCAGACAAACCACAGAGTAGCCATTTTTGACAGTCATCTAGTTACCTCCATGGCGATATGCAGGCTGTCATAGTGTCATGTAAATATGTCTTCACAGTAGCTTTCCTAAAGAGCAAATGGTTGGCATATTTAGCATATTGGAGAACAGCTGACATTCCCATGAGTTCAGCACTTGTACGTAGCCTCAACAAAAATATAGATACTATGTATTAACTCACTCAGAGAATTTCAAATTCCATGCTGATGACCAATCAGTCATACCTCAGTACAGCAAAAGATTAGTGAAACATTAACAAACCATAATAAATTAGTTTAAATATATATTATGTGTTGCTTAGAAATAACAGAAATACATGCATATAGATATGTAAGGCATCTTTAAACTATTTTAAAAATAAGTATAGAATATATATTGAATTAAGTGGGTCTATATCCCTTCATCGAATACTGACGTTGTTAAACCACTATTAATCAAACCCACTTTGTCGAAACCTAAATTTATCAAATGGACGTTTCTACAGATGAAGACTTCAACAAATAGGGTTTGACAAAGAGGCATTCGATGTTTAGTGCATTCGACAATATGATATAGACACTAGAGTTCAGGGATGCAAGTAGTACTATAATGCAGAGTTCATGTGTGTCAGCTAAGTGCAGTATACAGCTAATATATGTGAGTACAGGGCATTCAGGAGTTCTTGTGAGTGTGTACTAGTGCCAGGCAGAACTCATGTATGTCAGTACCAGTGCAGTGCAGATTTCATATATGCCAGCAGTAGTGCAGTGCAGAGTTAATGTATGTGAGTACAAATGTAGAACCCAGTTACTGAATGCACATCATTAATGCAATCCAAAGTTCAATGCATGTGAATATAGTGCACTGCAGAATTTGTATATGTGAGTGTATAGCAATGCAGTTCATGTATGCAAGTGTCATGCCGTGCAGAGGTCATGAGCATGAGAATTTTTCTGCAGTTCAGAGTTTAAGGTTATGTGTGTAGAATAAATTGCAAATTTCATGCATGACAACATTACTGCAATGCAGAGCTCATGTATGTGAGTTTAGCACAGTGCAAATTTCATGAACCTAAGTATTTGTACAGTGCAAAGTTCATGTGTGTGAGTACAAATGCAGTTAGGAATTCCTGTATATGTGCATTAGTACAGTGCAGAATTCACCTGTGGCAACACTAGTGCTGTACATTGTTCATGAACGTGAGCACAAGTACAGTGAAAAGTTGATATACATGTGCATTACTGTAATGCAAAGTTCAATGTGTGTGAGTACAGTGTAGTGTAGACTTCATCTACAGGAGTACTTGTGCAATGCAAAGTTCATGAATATGAGTACTAGTGAAGTGTAGAGTTAATGTATGCCAATACTAGTGCAATGTAGAGTTCAGTGCATGCAAATATAGTGTAACATAGAGATCATGTACGAGAGCATGACTACAATATAGGTATCAATGTATGTGAAAATGAGTACAGTTAAGAGTTCACAATGTGAGTCTTTGGAGAGAGTGGAATTAATCAATTTGAGGACAAGTCCAATGAGGAATCTATGTATGTGATAATTTATATGGTGCAGCATTCATGAATACGAGTACTACTGTGGGGCAGAGTTAATGTATCTGAGTACTAGTGCAATGGAGAGTTACTATATGTGTGTAGTGCAATGCACAGTCCATGCACAATAACACTACTGCAAAGCAGAATTCAATGGCTGTAGATAAGTGAATATAATACACTGCAGAATTCATGTATGAGCATACTGCCACACAGTTCATGAGCACAAGTACTTCATCAGTGCAGAGTTAACACATCTGAATACCAGTATAATGACTTTGTGTATGTATTTGTGCAGTGTTATGACTATGATCTGTGATTCAGTGACATGATAAAGTTACAATGAATACATCTCATTAGCATTTCATTATCATGTCTCTGAATCAAACACTGTTCTGTTAGAGCTAGCCTCACTACTATTTCCTCTACCAGCTCATGCAGTGTAGTTGCACAGGTACCTCGAAACTGTACATGAAAGCGCACATACACATACATACACACATATATATTTATTTATAGACACACATACACACACATTTGTGCACAAACATGTCCAGACAGCTGCAATCATGCCCCTACTGAAATAAACTCACATGCACACACACATAAATGCACCCAAACATAAACAAACACAGTTTCACAGCCCTTATTTCCCATGGTGCTACCAGCTTTGATCCTCCCTCTGAAGTGAATTGAATGGGTGTATGCTTTCAAAAAATAGAGTACACTTTTTTATCTTCGCTCTACAAATGGTATGGTAGAGCTATTCTCTGAATTGCTCAACCATTCTATTCAGATGTCAATATTTCTGGGGGAGGGCACAAGGCTAAATAGTGTTAGTTGCTCATCCTCCCAAGACTGCCACATGTGCATACAGTTTCACCAGTAAGATACTGACCATGTTACAAGTTGGTGCCTTTGTACCACCGCAGTGGTGCTCTGGCATCTGAATTGCTTCTGCCTAACACACTGTGCAATCTGGCTGAGACTGGGATTGCCCAGTGCATCGGGCATTTCTGAATACAATAATAAGGAAATCTATCCAACTTAAAATTTTGTAATAAGCATGTTTAATTATTCTATACTTATTTAAAATCTAACATATAGTCACATCCGACACAGTCCACAAACTGTATCGGTTTGAAAAAAAAAACAGTTATAATTACCCATTTGGCCTTACCTTTAAATTCAGTTATCTGGGTTTTGCTAGATTCTGAGATTTAAAAGTTGAGTGATTACTATTTTAAGTCTTTATCTACTAAACTATTATTTTTACAGAACTGGAACAAGTCAATTTCATATTTATTCGAACTTAGAGCAGTTGTGATTATATGTTTATTAAACCCTCGATTCTGAAAACAAAATGCATTAGAATTTGTCTTAACCATTTAATTGTTTCTTTCTTGTGGTATCCTCAGTAAAATTATCTGGTGAATAATTGAGTAAGAGACATTTATTTTCAAAAAAGGTATGGGGGAAGCTATAAAATGCAGTTATATAGCAGTTAATTAGTAAAGAAACAGACACTTACACGGTGTAACAGTTTTAGTATATGGTCTAGTTGTCATAAGTGTCACACAGCCAAGAAGGACAATTAAAAATAATAATAAAGTAAGTGAAGAACCACCATAAAAACTTTTTACTGCAGAACATAAACAAAAGCAGTACAGTACAGACAATATGAAAGGAAAAATAATACCAACAGTTCTTATAAGATATGCACATAAGAACTTTACTATAACAACTCACATGTTTGAGACCAAATGGCTGCAAGTGAATATTGTGGGTCTCAAATATAGAAAAATGTGAGCAAAAATTAAACATTTACTAAAGTAAATGTAAGTTCATAATTCTACAAATATCAATAATTCTGGACGAATTCTTCACAAAAATTAAGTCACCATTCAAGATGATGACAGCATCACTGCGCAACGTTACCATAAACACAAATGGCAATTTTCATGTCAGAAAAATATCGCCATTTAGGTTGAAGGCATGTAGTGGCAGTGCCATAATATATGGTGTATGTCTACCATAGATGGTGTTTGCAAAATCTAGGTGGAATCTATGAAGAAATGGGCATGTTGTGGTCTATTTAACATGATGGACTTGGGTAATGGGCTACACTAAAAAATCCATAGAAATGCACTATGAGAGAGGTTAGGTCAGTTTGTATTGTACTGCCAAAGGGTAAAGAATTTTTTTTGTGGTAAAGAAGGAAGTGGTTTTATTGCTCCAGATGGTAAAAGACTAGTGGGAGCACTGAATAATAGAATAACTGGTTGGGTGTCCAAATGACAGTTACCTTAAAGGAGAATTAAACTGCTGACCTTTTTGTTTCAGGGACTAATAAATAGCAAACTCTACCACCTGTTAAGAGTCTTCAGGTGGGGATTTAGGGTGTATGATATTCTGCTCCATATTGAGAAAGTCAAAGTTTAAATGATCAAATCCAAATGATAGATCATGAATAAATCAAAAATAAAGAAAGACAAAAAAGTGTTTTTTCAGGTGGGCAAGCCCCTTGGTTCCACATCTGTTATCGGGCAACTTTTGTTGATTTTTGAAAACCTGGTACCGCTAATCAAAAGTCACACTTGTCCTTTCCCCATTGTAGTGCGATCACAAAGCTGGTATATATAGTCAGCAGGGAGTGGAAGGGTGCAGACGGAAAGCCCCCCCACTTAAAAACATTTTATTTTCAATTTTTTTTTAGATGGACATTTTGGGTTCAATTATTTCTACTTTGGTATTTTACACATCAATGAAATGTCATGAACCTGGGGTTTTACCTTCCTTAGGGAATGTGTCACCCCTTAGTATCAATATTGTATGATAGGTCCCGGGAAAATAAATGCTATGAGAGGATTTATTTTATATTAACTTGCAGAAATTTTGATAAAAGACCTATGTTATGCAAGGCCTGCTAGAATGCTGGTGGTTCACCCCTGCATGTCTCCCTGTCTACTACTTCTTTCTGATTCCTTCTTCCAACTTTTGAAGTCATCCTTGAACCTCCTCTTTTTACTCCACTAAGTCAGTATTCTCTCAGGCCTCATCATCCTCACCATGAAAAAGTATTTACCCATGGCAGCCCTGAATCATCTCCCTTCCATCTCTTAGCTATGCCCCCCCCCTTTGACTCCTATAAAACCTGTATTACATCCCTAATTTCATTCACCTATTCTATGGCCTAGTGAGTTCATGACAAGTGGTCTTATGCTTTCCTCATACTCTAACCCCTCTGCTCCCCTCACCATTTTTCTAACTCCTTATAACATGACCTCTATAATTTAATTTCTCTTTGGCCACAACATTTCAGATGCATCCTCACCACTGCTCTGTACATTGGTAGGATCACACTAGTATCACTAGAGACCACTCCTCTAATTATGTATCCCAGCATGCTGCTGGGCATCACTACTCTTTCACACTGCACAATGTGATTCATTGCAGGCTCTGTTACAAAATCTGAAATGTTTTTTCCTCATCTATTCACTGAACTGAGTCTACATGCTCTTTACAGAATTCAGTTTCTAATGCCATCCCGCTGATCCAACTGTCAAATAATGTAGTCACCAGTCAGTACAATACTGATAAAAGCATTGCGCATATCAGCTCCAAACTGGACAACAATGCTGAACTGAAAAATGGAACTCATCTTCCTTTACAAAATGTTTTACAATGAGAAAGCCATACTGAAAGCCCCACATAGCTCCAAAACTGCACTACCTTGAAGAAGAGGAACTGTAAGTATTCCCTCTTCCCCAAGGTTGTGTGATCTCAAACATGCTACATTTAGGCTCAGGGTTACAGAATACAGGATGCTTTGATGCCCCCTGTTAAATCATTAGCCATGTTCTGCAGATGCAATTACTAGAGTGTCAGGTTTGCTGCCTTTCCTTTTTGAAATTACATACATTTTAAAGTGCACTATTCTGTAGCATCACAGCTTCAAAATACTTGGATCAGCAGCTTGATGTTCAAAGGAATGAATTTCAATAAAGTTTAACAGCTGATGCAAAGATTAAGGTTGAAAGTTAGAGTTTCTAGAATACATAGTTTGATTCCCACAGCTGTCATTTGCCTACTGTGTGACCCTGAGCAAGTCACTTAACCAGATATTACTCTTGGGTCTCCCCTGAAAAGGGACTGCATCCAGTGGACCTACCTATTTAGCAAAGGTAAAATACTCCTGAAAGACCACATTTTCCAAAATATATTTCACCCTTTGATTTTTATTTCAATAATTGTATTCATTTTTTCAGTAGCTACTCAGACCATCTGTTGATGATGAAGATGACGGTACAGACCACCCGTCTGGTTCAGTGAAATGCAGTGACTCACTCTCAGATTATTAGATATGTGTTGATATCAGATATGTGTTGTATTAATTGTTTTGCATGTGTATGTTTTCTCCCCGGGCCTCCACTGAAAATGGATCATAACCCAGTCGGACTTTCCCAGTAAACAAATGTAAAATAAATAAAAAAAATAAATAAAATTATAAAAATGCAAACTGAGAGAACCAAGCCCTGCACTACAAAGTGAAGTTCATTATTAGTTTGTACTCTTAGCCCTCTGCAATCTACTCATGCTATACTACATATCCTACACCACTCAAAAATGTAGAACCTTGCATGTTTTCTACAGTAATTCTACCTTTCCTGTATCTAATTGTAAATAACCTGCCTTGTTGGAGACTGGTTTCTCAGTTTGTAAGCATCACAAATGGCTTCCACATCACTGACAAATATGCTGCTCTTTACAGGTGCTTTTGATACAAACCTGTTATACAGAAAACCATGGTTATTGAAACTTGTAGCATCTCCCATGAACATATTCAACTGTTTGCAAGCACCAAACCCTGTCCATCCACACAAGTCAGTGAGTTGTGCTGCAGCCCCACAGCTTCCATTACCTCTCATCCACCTTCCCCTGTTATCTTCCCTCCATTTTTTGATTAAGGTTTTCTGCCATTTTGATCCAGTCCACACTGTTCCATTCCAATATTCCTTCAGATATATGAAAGATGCTAATCTGACTTACTTCATAGACATAATTCATTCTTTCACATTTCTTTGCTACTTATCATTTTCTCTCTTCTATATCAAAATTAAAATAATGTAGGAAGGCAAGGATATCTAAGTCTGAGACACAAACATCCTCTGTAATATCAGGAATTGAAATCTTGGTATAGGACATTAAAAGTTACACACTTGAGTGAACATGTTCTGTATAGGCTGTAATGTTTTCAAATGACAGCAGGCAAGACTTATATTTAAGGGATTCTCCTGCTTCCAGAACATATTGTAGTCTGCACTCTTCCTAGAAGACACTCTCAGAATGAATGCAACAAACATTTACATTTTGAAGCTCAGCTACACAGTGGTCTATCACTCAGAGACCAAAGCATGTACATTGCTTAATAGTGCTATGTATTGTTGAGTTGTCACTGAAAGTCATTTTAGTTATT